>NC_047662.1:62112797-62172797 GCF_011762505.2 Arvicanthis niloticus
CCGTGGCCTATGAATATTTCCTCTTGTATCATCAGTTCTTCTTCCCCACGTTGAACACAATCCCATTGGTCTGTTTTCACTGTTATGGCCTGAGCTTTTGAGCCCAAATTCAGCAGCTCATCACTCAGGCTAATGTCCTGCGCCCTGCGCCTTTGTCTGCTCCTGTCACAGTCTCCTGTGCTTTCCCATAGGTCAGGCACACAGTGTGTGCACCATGGGGAGTTTAAAGCTGATTCTATCTGTTTTGGAAAAGAAATTTGGAGACTGAATTGTATTTAACCCAGGCTAGCCTTGGATTTGCTATATAACCAAGGATCACCTTGAACTTGTGCCTCTACTTCTTGAATGCTGGGTCACAGGGGTGCCACCACACTTTTTTCTGAGGTGCTGAGATAAAATCTGGGGCCTTATGCACATGGGGCCATCACTCCACCAACTGAATCACATCTTCAGTTCCTATTTTTGAACATTTGAATTGATATGACTATATATAACTCTGGGGTATTTACAGTATAATAACTAGTCATATGTATGCTGCAGGTAATGACCAGATTAGGGTAAGTGACATTTTTTTTTCCTTGATTTTTTTTCTGTGTCCTTTTAATTTAAAAAAAGATTCATTTTTAATTTTAAGTCATGTGTAATTACATGTATGTCTGTGTAGGAATATGAACATATAAGTGCAAGCACCTGTAGATGCCAGAAGAGGTGTTCAGAAGCCCTGAGTCTGGAGCCAAGGCAGTTGTGAGCCACCCTGTATGAGTGCCGGGCACCAAACTCAGGTCCTCGGCAAGAGCAACACAGGCTCCTGAACCACTAGACTATGCCTATGGCTGTTACATTTGTTGGTTCTGCGCTGTGTCCCATGAGATTTTGTCTACTGAGTTTTCCTTTGCTTTCAAAGTGTTACCTTCATTTTTTATTAATGCTAACTTTTTCATAACCACGGTCTTTTTTTTTTTTTATAGTTTAATTGAGTCCCAGTCTCTTGGGTCTTAATGAGGGATTGTTGGTCTGTAACAAGTCCTGGTCATGACAGTTGATACATTTGCCCTCATGGCTGGATGCTGATGATGTGAGGAGAGAGTGACTGTGTCTTACCTGTCTGTGAATCAGCATAGGGGAGAAGGATGGTGCGCTCAGCATACCGTCCACCCATTTATTATGTGGATCTTGGTCTATTTCCCATTGCATCCTGTAGTAAGTGAAATACATAAACCTTGTTTTTGAGTAAAGACTTGAGATATATCATGATTTGTGGATATAGAAGTACATAGCATAATTTCTTGATATTTAAACTTGTGAACAGATTCCATGGAGCATAATTCTTGTGTAATCAAAAGAAAAAAATCACAGTGTGTTAGGAAGAAAAGATTAACAGTATGTGTGTGATATACGATGAGAAATTATTTCAAACTAAAGAATTGTTTGAAATTCCTTATTTTAAACTGTTGTTAAAAATTATTGGGAGGGGTCCTAGGGAACATGCCTCAGTGGGCGAGAGTGCTTGCTGTGCAAGCATGAACACCCGAGTTTGAATTCCCAGCACTACATAAGTAATGTGGTTATGTATGCTTGTAATCCTAGCATTAGGACGCTTGCTGGCCACCCACCCTATGTAAAATGAGAGACCTGAGGCTCAGTGAGAGAGCCTTTGTCTCAGGGGCGATGTGGAGAGCAGTAGTGAGGAGACTGAGCTGTGGCCTCACACTGCACACTGGCATTCACACTCACACACACATGCTTACACCACACACGTGCTGCCTGTACACACACACACACACACACACACACACACACACACACACACACACACTCAAACCAGGATGAAAAAAGCCAAAAAGCCACAAACAAACTAAGAAAGGAAAAGATTTATTGGGAGGATCAATGTGAAATCTGAGTTAGGGGCCCTGATCACCCGGAGAATGTCGGGCTAGGATAGATGATGGTGATAGATGTGATCCCAGAAGCTGTCATTACCTTTTCTGTCCCATCTGTGTTAAGTAATGTTTCTGAACCCACTTTCCGTAACACAGAACACTGCCTGACCTAAGTCTGTACTTTATGTTAGACTGTAGGGAGACAGGCGGGAAAACAGTATTGGCAGAAACAAGAGGAGAGAAGACACTTCAGTCTGTAGTTTGTCTTTTGCCTTTAATTTAACTAAGCAGGTAACTGATGGAGGCAGAAGCTGAGAGAAACCTGTCAGGGGGCAGCTGAGGTAGACTGAGGCTTTCCAAATACTTCTGAGTCATTCAAGTATTCCTTCTCACCTGCCTTATTGTGACAGTGAGTGGCTGGGGTTAGGCAATGGTGGTGTTGACTCTTATTTTTTTTTTTATGATTTATTTATTATATATATATGAATGCACTGTAGCTGTCTTCAGAGACTCCAGAAGAAGTCAATGGATCCCATTACAGATGGTTGTGAGCCACTATGTGGTTGCTGGGAATTGAACTTAGGACCTCTGGAAGAGTAGTCAGTGTTCTTAACCACTGAGCCATCTCTCCAGCCCAAGCTTTGACTTTTTTTAAGTTGGGTGGCAGAAGCAGAGGAGTGAGGCTCTGACATTTCGATTGCTAAATCGTAGCAAGGTGTGAAGCTTGTTGGAATGCGGCACTGAATTATGACACCTGTAGCTGTCCAGGGCTCATTTTGTTGTGGAAGAGACCATGTGGAAAAGAGCCTGTGTGCTCAGCCTTAGAGAGATGTCCGTGAGCCTGTTCTCCATCCCCTCTGCTCCAGCTACCTGACCATGTGAGAACCACTGACCCAGAATGATGCAATTGTGCCTGCCTCTGTTCCTGACTTAAACCGAGGCACACAGTAGAAAGCGCTGCTGCTGTTTTAATCTGAGTTTGTGGAGCTGTGAGATGGCTTTGCAGGTAAAAAGCACACCTTTTAAAACCACCACACAGCTTGATGACACAGAACTTACATAAAGGTGCAAGGAGAGACCATCTCCAAAGTGTTATGTATACATGGAATGCTCACCCCTCCTAACACTAAAATAATTTAAGTGTAGGTTTTAAAAATATAAGATAAAAAGACCTTTTAAGGTGCAGTTTTATGTTCACTACAAAACAGAGAGGCAGGTCAAGAAACATCTCTTATCTCCCATTCTACCATGCTTTCGTAACTTTGGCAGTCAGCGACAATGCACTCTTAAAGAAAATGCTCAAAGCTGGCTGCCTATTATGAATTGTGTCCTCTGAAGCATATGCTGAATATCTAGCCCCTGACAATTTGAATATGTCTGACTTTATCTGGAAAATAGAGTCTTTTGCAGGTGTAATCAAGTCAAGATAAAGCTACCGTGGGCCAGTGTAACCTATATCTGGTGTCTACTGTTAGAGACTCAGAGGCAGAGGGGAGAGGGCTATGAAAACATATAGGCAAGAGACTAGGATATTCTGCCACAGCTGAGGAACACCAGGGGTTGCCCGCAAACCCCAGAAGCTAGACAGAGAGAAGGGTTCCTCTCCCAGAGCTTTCAGGGGGGCACTGCATTGACCCAGGACTTGCAGGACTGATGGATACATTTCTGTTGTTTTCATTGCTAGGGCTGGCAAGCACTTCATCAAAGAATAAGCAAGAATGTTCCCTGTTGTTATTAGTGAAACCAGTGTTAAAACAATGAGTCACCATTTACATACCCATGAGGGGGATGGCTGCTGTGTGTGGGATTCCAGTACTGGGAAGAAGGAACAACAGCTGGAACTCTCTCCGGTTGCTGATAGAGACATAAAGTGCTGCGCTGTCTTAAAGCTTTTCCGCTTTTTAATATGCTAAGTACAGTAGATACCTTTTTTTTTTTTTTTTTGCCACTGTAACTAAATCTTTGACAGGAAGCAACTTAGAGGAAGGCAACAGAGGCATAGTGGTAGGAGAGGCTTGTAGCTGTGGTGGTAGGAGAAGCTTGTAGCTGTGGTGGTAGGAGAGGCTTGTAGCTGTGGTGGTAGGGGGTGAGGCTGCTTGCTTGCACCTTGTCTGATCACAGAGCAGAAGGAAATACTAGGGCTAGAACTCAGCCTGCACTACACCTCATAAACCTGTCCTCAGCAAGCTGCTTCTGCCAGGGAGACCTCACCTCCTAGGGGATCCATACCTTCCACAGACAGCACTGCTAGCTGGGGCTGAAGCATTTAAGCACATGACCCGGGTGCAGAGGTGGATTTCACCTGTGAACTGTAGCGCTGAGCATACGCTCGTGTAGTCATTTTGCTTGTAAATGATACTTTTTTTATCCAGGAGAATTGAAAGCATATGTCCGTCCATCTGAGGAGTCCTATGTGTATCTGAGTTTATTAGAGCTTTATCTAAGTAGTCCAAACTAGAAGAAACTCATATGTCTACCAACAAGTGCCTGAGTCAGTAGTCTATCCAATAAAGAATAAGCTGGCCGTATATGTGCTGGTATGGGTGAAATCCCAGTATTTAAATTACATTGAAGAAAGAAGTTAAGAGCTCAACCCAAAGAATTCATGTTGTATATATTTCATATTAGAAAAAAATTCTAGGATGGGCTGCCGAGATGGTTCAGCAGTTAAGAGCACTTGCTGCTCTATTTATACACATGGTCTTGATTCCCAGCACCCCCATGTGGCTCACAATCAGTTTCAGGGAATCTGACGCTCTTTTCTGGACTCTGTGGACACCAGGAACAGACATAGGTACATACATAAAACTCATATATGTAAAAATTAGAAAACCTTAAAATCTTTTTAAAAAATGTTCTAGGAAGTGCTGAACATTTACATTGCCAGAAAGCTGCACTGTCTTAGAGATGTGACAGTCACAGGATGGGAAAACAAGTATCACCCACAGAATACCAGTAATTTTGAGGTTCATGGTAAGATACTTTCATTATCTTGGTCATATTGTTGGTATTTTGTGGAATATATTTCTGTCAGAGCATGTGGGACATTCCATATTAAATATATAATTTAAAGAAAATAGCCAGTTTTTTTCCCATAAAGCTAGAAGTAGAAGAAAATGACACATAAGAGAAAATGTAGGCTTAAGTATGTGCCTGCACATGTGTGTTGGAGAATGGGTAAACCCCAGGTCCTACTCTGTCAGCATAACAGCAGAAGGTAAAGTTTGCTTCTTTGTGTACTTTTGGATGTCTGTCTTGAATGGTAAGCGCCTTTTAAGTACAGAGCTAATCGATTGCATGTTGAGAATTAGATTTTAATCATGAGCGATAAGCTATGATATATTATAAAGTATGGAACTTAACAAAAATTAAATCTTGACCTTTAGGGGAAGTAAAGGTCTAGGAGAGAGGCTAGAGGATCCATGGAGCCTTGGTTTTGTGAATGTGAGACACCAACATAAGAATGCAGCTCCTAAGAAAGGGTCCCTGAAAGCAGAGCCTTAGTGACCGTACTGTGTCTGCTGCTGTTGGACCTGCAGTCTCTGTTCACCTAGAGGGCTAGTGTGGAAGGTGAACAGGAATGGGAAAACACTAAGGATTAGTTGAAGTCCACCAGAATAGCCATACTGCTCACTCTACTAACTATGGCTTAGTCTGCATAGTCAAATCTATTCATAGGCAGCTATATCCTGGAATCACATAGAAAAGTCAATGTTGAGAAAAGAATCTCCAGCTCGACTGACAGCAAAAACACAAGTTGTCGGGTAATAAACTTGGTTATTGCAAGGCTATTACAAACTCAAGGTTCATGGTTCTTCTGTAATAGGTGGCTTATAATCACCAAATGGGGAATGCATGTAGAATAGAGTGCAAGTCCAGGCACAGGAAATAGGAACAGGCCTTTTCACTGTCGGTGCTGATTACTGTACGAACAATGGGCAGGCTGCGTCCGCTCGAACACGCAAGGTGTTTATAGTGATATAAACCCCTTTTCAGCACAGTTACATAAACAGTTTCTCAAGGAAACATTCTGTAGCCTTCAGGAAATGTGTCTTACTTTACAAACAAAAAGCGTGTTTTTCTGCAGACTTAATTTACTCAAGGGCTCTGCAGAGAACAAGGCTGTGCTTGTAGAGGGTAAAGTTACTCCCAGAGGGCTTTTGGGGTAGGCTGTCGTTAAGTCCTTATAGACAGCATCTTGTTGAAACAACTGTGGATTAACACAGGCCACTACAGGTAGACCATGTTACATCTTGGACACACCTCCAGAAAGTTGTACTGTTGTGAGTCTAATAGTATTACAAATTCCCGTGAGCCTGAGATTGTATATTTTCTTATGATAATCCTTCTGAAGAGCCTTTGTTATAAGTACAGCAGGCTACTGTGAGCTCAGGAACCAGGATGAGGATAGTTCTTTGTGTTATACAAGCATATTTTATTCATTTCTGAGGGAAAGAAATGATTCCTGGAATTGTAGTTAGGGTTCTATTAAGAGGCTTTAAAGCATCTAACATGTAGTAATTAGAGATAGATTTTATCCATAAACTCATTGTAAGTTGAAAAGGAGGGAGCATTCTTGAGAAGACTGCTTTCCTGACAAAGAATGGGGGACAGATGTACGTGTTTTTAGCATGCAATTAAAAATGCCTGGCTCTGTGAGAACAGGGAAAGTGTTGGTAGGTAGTGGGCATCAGCCACATGCATTTTTTGGGTCATTTTTATATTTGATGAAAGGTTTAATTTAATTAAAATATTGCTAACAACAGGACTGCATTGGATTAATTCACTGTGGATTGCAAATTTGCTGCAGCTTTCAACAGCTGGAGGCAGGAGACCCAGTCATGCTGTCCCCTGAGTTACCTTCTCCAGCCCTGCTTTTCAAGCTTGAGTGTGCAAACAGATGACCTTGGACACCTCTCAGGACACTGCTTCAAGGCTAACTGGGAATCAGGGGGTCAAGGGCAGGGTCAGAGATTTGTGTTTCTGACTAGCCTTCCAGTGATGCTGTCATTGTTTGTTTGTTTGTTTTTTTTTTTTTTTTAAATCACAAGGATGAAAGGGAGTGGGTTTTCCTGAGTGCAGATTTTTGTATATTTGCCCAAGTAGTCAGTGTTCCATACTAAGTATGATAGAGACAGAGAGTAAAAGTATTTTCATATACACCCACTTTTTGTTGGTAGACTCACACTCCTTAAGTAGCGTGGTAGGGGGCTGGAGAGATGGTTAGGTGGTTACAAATACTTAGTATTATTGGAAAGGACCCAGCTTCTGTTCTCAGCAACCACATGGTGACTCAGAGCTGTCCATAACCCCAGTTCATAGGGTTCAGTCACTCTTCTGACCTCCGTGGGCAGCAGGAGTGCACAAGGTGCATAGATAACGCCAGCAGGACACCTGTGTACCTAAAAAAGGAACATTTTTTTTTTTTTAAAGTAGGGGTTTTCTGTTTTTGTTTTTTGTTTTAAAGTAGCATGGTGGGAGTGAAGGCTTAACTAGCCACAGATTAGCTAAAATTTTAAATTTATGAAACTGAGTCAGTTTAAAGGCCACTCTCTTATCTAAGTAGATTCCTCTGAAAGGAAACAGACATAGTTTCATAGATGTGTAGAGTATAATTATAGACTTTTGTCTTTCCTCTGGAAAGATCTATTTAATGTCTGCAAAGTTTATGTAGTAAGTGCTAAGAGCAGAACACTCACTTAGCGTTTGGAAACCCTGGGTCTCTTTCTCTTAGCATGGAAAACAAATTTTGCATTCATTTGGGAATTTAAATGACTTCTTTGTGGCTATTAAACTAAACATAGGGCCAAATTGTGATTTCACACAAAATTCCAATATGGAGGAAACGTTTATGTTGGGAAACTTGTCTTTTCCAAGGATGAAACAGGAAATCAATTTTAAAATATTATACTGTGTGAATGTGAGTATGTATGTGTTGTGATGTCTATGCCTGTATTTTTTTTGTGTGTGGGGGGGGAGGGATGGAGGAGGAGAGAGATCAAATTTGTGAATGATTTCTCAGAAGTCATCTACTTTTTAAAACTTATTAGTATTAAAACTTATTATTGTTATCATCATCATCATTATTGTGTGTGTCTCTTTGCATGCATGAGAGAGAGAGAGAGAGAGAGAGAGAGAGAGAGAGAGAGAGAGAGAGAGAGAGAGAGAAAGAATAAGAATGAATGAGTGAGAGTGCCTTCATGATGTGGCATATGTATATCAGAAAGCACTCAGGAGTTAACTCTTTATATTGTTGGTTCTGGGGACTGAAGTCTAGCCATTTGGCTTTATCCAGCAAGTAACCTTGACAGATGAGCCATCTTGACAGTTCTCTTTTGCTTTTCAAGGCAAGTTCTGTCATTGGAACCTGGGGCTGACAAACAGGTTTAGATAAATGGCCAGCCAGCCTCAGGTGCCTTTGTCTCCCTCCCAACTGCTGGGATCTCCTTGTTTTGCTTTTATTTTGGTTCTGAAAATCCCAACTCAAGCCATGCTTGCATAGCTAGTACTTCATGGACTGAGCTTGGTCCCTTAAAATACAACATATTTTTGTGTTTATTTATTGACTGACTGGTGGGTTGTTTGTGTGTATAGTGAGTGCACTGACAGATCAGAGGATAACTAAGAGGAATTGGTTCACTCTTTTACTATGTAGATTTGAGGATTCTTAAGCTTGTTGGAAAGTGCCTTTTATTCACAGAGCCTTCTCACCAGCCTTGAACATGCTTTTTGGTTGCCAGCATCCTGGAAATGTGGATAAAATTGTGTCAAGTGCTATTAAAACTAATTATTTTCAATATCTTTAAAGAAAAGATGAGGCTACTGGATGAGTTTGAAGTTAGAAAGAAATTTTTAGGGAGAGTGAAAACATAAATACTTCGAGTAACTACTTATTTCTTAAAATAACCTGGTATTTGTTAAACATAAATTCAATATGGATAGTGTAAATGAAGTTTAAAAAACAAAGGAGAGGGACTGGCAAGATGGCTTAGTGGGTAACAGTGACTCTTGTGAAGCCTGAAGACCTGAGTAGGGTCCCTGGGACCTGGGTGCAGGAAGGAGAGGACTGACTCCTTCAGGTTGTTCCCTGACCTCCATCTACGCTCTGCAGTGCTCTCTCCCCAGTCTGTTTCTCTCATGCCTAGGCACACAATTCTTTTTGAGAGTGAAAAGATAGCAAATGAATTACATACAGCTTTCTGAATGAGGGCATGAAGTGGATTCCCCTTGCAACATGGTTAAAGATGCACCCAAGGGGCTATCTCTGTGGTGGATGTGATGGGCCACAGAAATCCATAAGCATCTGTCCAGCTGTTTAAGATCCTGACGTGGGTGGCAGAAAGAATTTGCAGGAGTCCCAGAATCCAAGTTGTATTTCATCTGCTGTAATACTCATTCAAGGTGAAATGCAGTTTTTCAACCACAGCACTTTCATAGTGTTCAACTTGATTGTGCCATCTGGGTAACAAATGAGCGCCCAGCAGACGAATGCATCTTGCAAAGACCAAAGGTGTTAGTTTCTTTGGTGATTGGGCGTGCTGGAAATATACATTTTAAGAGGTGCGCATTCCATAGGAAGATACATGATAGAGTCATTTAAAGTAGGTACACTAAGAAAGCAACTGAGGTAGTGGGCAAAAAGAGTATACATACCTATTATATACCATTGGGAAATGATGTCTCTCTGTGTGTATTAATGGGATTTCTAATATTTTTACAGCCTTAAGAGATTTATTATCTTACTTCATTTCTTCACACATCCCGTAACACATTTCTCATCTAATTATATGGCCCCCTTTTGTAAAGAGTTTCCTTGTTCTTTTAGACCATGCATCATAGGTTGGCCTTGAACTTGTGATGCTTCTACCTCAGCCTTCCTCTGTAGTGCTATTAAAGTTGTGAGCCCCTATGCCTAACCGGTGAATATTATCTTGATGTGCATATGATATTTTATCTATAAAAGAAATAGTATTTGAGCATCCATTTTTTCCCATATCAGGTGAATGAGTAGATTCTGTCTGCATATGATACCTTTGCTTGGAACTATCTCCTCAGGTCAGATTGCCAGAACTGACATTTGTATTACTGTTCGGAAGTCTTTGTTAGAAAGTCTTTTACACAGTCCCTCAACCTCAAAGATCAGAAAAGCTCATCTTTGAGGTTGAGGGACTATGTAAAACAGCCATTAACTAACCTTGAATGGTATAAGTAGGATGTTATGTGAAGGTGTTAAAAGCTAAGGTGGAGTCAGATGGGCTGGTCAACCTGCTGTTAACCTTTATCGAATATTCTTAATAGCTCTTTGAAGGGGTGAGGGACATCAGCAAAATGAGACTTGAAATTCTCTGGAAAATATGAATTGTTTATGTAGCAAGTGCTTTTCATTTTGAACTGATATATCAATGTATAAAGTTCACCATGTTAGCAGATATCATATGATGCTTTAATTTATGTATGATAATGCTTAAATCAGATTAAATCTACTTATCTACCCAAACATTTGCCATTTCTTTTTGGCAAATGCTTCAGCCTTAAAAGAATTCACAGGGTGTTACCATCATCCATCTGTGTAATAAGCACACTGCAAGTTTTTCTTCCTGTTTTGCTGTGTTCAGCACTGAGCAGCCCGCTCCCCCCTCCCCTCCCTTCCCCTCCCTTCCCCTCCCTTCCCCTCCCTTCCCCTCCCTTCCCCTCCCCTCTCCTCCCCTCCCCTCCCCTCCCTTCCCCTCCCCTCTCCTCCCCTCCCCTCCCCTCCCCCCCCCACCTCTCTTTGCCTCTGCTGACCGCTGTTGTACTTTCTACATGTGTGAGGTAACCTTTAAGATTTACCTGCAACCAAGGTATGGAGTGTTTTCTTCTCTTTGTCTGACTTATACCATGTGATAATCTCTAGTTCAGTTCGTGTTGTAGCAAATGACCTGGTTTAATTCTTTTTTTAAAGACTGAATATATCCCACTATGTACAGAAACTTTGTCTTCTTTGTCTCTAGTTGATTGACAGCAGGCTGTGAATGTCACTGTACCCTAACAACTCTGCAACACAGGACTATGCACAGATCTCTTGGGCATACTGACACCATGTTTTTTGGATAGATTCCAGAGGAGGGATTGTTGGGCCATTTGGAAGTCCCATTTTAAATATTTCTAGGACCCTCCATATTGTCTCCAATTTACATGGCCAACACTAGCGTGCACAGGCCTCTCTTTGCTCGTTGCTGGCATTTGCTATCCTTTCTTGATTCAATGATAAACATTCCAACTTGAGTGAAGGGATGTTTTTCAGCAAATGGTTTTAAAAATGTTTAGTACTGCCAGGTGTGGTGGTGCACAGCTGTAATCTCATCACTAAGAATACAGAATCACACTGATCTTTGTGAGTTGGAGGCTAGCCTGGTCTACATAGAGAGTTCCATTCCAGCCAAGGTTTAACCTGTAACCCTCTGGACATTATAAAAAAGTGTTGTAGTAATTGTTATTTACTGAATAACAACAATAAGCAGAATGGAGAAATGGTTCAGTGGCTGAAAGTCTTGCTGCTTAAGTGTGGGGACCTGGATTCAAATCCCCAGCAAATATTAAGGAAGGAGGAGGAGGAAGAAGAGGAGGAGGAGGAAAAGGAGGAAGAAGAAGAGGAAGGGGAAGGAGGAGGAGGGGGAAGAAGAGAAGGAAGGGAAAGGGGAAGAGGAGGAGGAGGAAGAGGGGAAGAAAGGGGAAGGAAGGAGAGGAGGAAGGGGAAGGAGGAGGAGGTAGAGGAAGAGGAGAAGGAGGAAAAAGAGGAGGAGGTGGAGGAGGAGGAGGAAGAAGAGGAGGAGGGGGAGGAAGAATAGGAGGAGACGCTTGGTGTGGCCATGTATGCCTATGACTAGTACCATGTAGGGTGGAAACAGGGATCACCAGTGCTTAACTCAGCAGCCTAGCATATTCAATCAGAGGCCCTATCAAAGTTGCACTCCAGAGAGTGCTAAAGCAGGACACTCCATGTTCTCCTCTTTCCTGGGCATAGGTGCACATACCTGTATATGCATGTTGTGTGCATAGCATATCACCTCCACAAAGTGCTCCCCATACTCACACACACAAAAACAAGTATTGGAAGTGAGATTGATATCTGTCTTAGAAAAATTGTTACATGATTCAGATTACAAGCTGATTTGTAATGCCCATTTTTAGCCCATGCTTAGAGATAAGACAGCTAATTGGATGGACTTGTTATAGGTCAATGCTGGAGAGATGGCTCAGCAGTTAAAAGCTCTTGATGCTGTTCTGGAGGACCCAAATTCCATTCCCAGCACCTACTAGTGTGGCTCAAAACGACCTTTAACTATAGTTTCAGGGGACCCAACACCCTCTTCTGAACTCTATTGTTGCCTGTACCATAATTTTTTTAAAAAGTCATTCTAGATGCTCCATACAATTAAAGCCCCTAAACATTGCATTAGTCTGCAGGATTTTGCAGAGCTGCCTAGCTATGAGTTTGAAACTAGAAGAGGCAAAACTGGCTGTATGTATCAGTTGTATGTTTTTTTTTTTTAAATATAGTTTACTAAAGTAAATTTAGTTTTGAAAATATAGGGTTTTAGGAGATTCTGGTTTCTCTTGTCACTTTTTTTGTGCTCCTCTATATAAGTAAAATGCCTAGAGATTATTTTTTTTTCTGAACAAAAGCACTAATATGCCAAGAAAGGTATGTGGGAAGTTCAATTAAGTAGAATTAATTAATGAGTGAGAAGTAATAGCATACTTATCGTATTTTTACATTTTTATATTTCTAATTCTATTTTGTAGAAACTTTATAGCCAGTTGCCACCTTTATCACTTTATTAAGTTATGCAATACAAGGTTTACATAGAGGAATGTATGCTATATACCAATGGCAGTGCAAAATAATACAATAAGCATCCATGAAAACTACCTTCCACTTAACTAGAACATAACCCAAACTCTCTTGTAGACTTCTCTCCTACCATACTTGTTCTTGTGAGGTTTACAAGTTAAGAGTCCCAGTGCCTGCATGTTCTAGATTGTAATCAGTGTGCAGCTAACCTTTGAAAATAATCAAAATGGGCATAGGCAGTTAACTTTGGGACCTGCAAATTCATGATTGATATTGGTGCATCTGCATCATTTCTTAAGACAAAGTTAGTATGAAGTTTTAAAATAGAGTGCTAGGATTGGAAGTTAGTAATTCTGCAGCTGGTGTGACGGTCAACAGTTAAATGTTTGCCACCAGGCCTGATGACCTGAGTTCAGTTCTCAGGACCTGTAGGCCAGAAGGAGAGAACAGACTCTGTAAGCTGGCCTTGACCTCTGTATGTGCACTGTGGCACATGAACACACACAGTCTCAGTCTCTCTCTCTCTCTCTCTCTCTCTCTCTCACTCTCTCTCTCTCTCTCTCTCTCTCTCCCCCTCAGTTTGTGCACACGCTTGTGTATGTGTATACATCTTTGTGGGTATGTATGCCTGTTATATGGAAATCAGAGGTGTATACATCTCTGTGTGTGTGCTTGTCATGTAGAGGTCAGAGGTTGACATGAGGTGCCTTTCCCCCCCCCCCCCCCTTACTTTCTACCTTTTGAGTCAGGGCCTCTCTCTAAACCTAGCGCTTATCAATCAACTTGGACAGACTGACTGGCCAGTTTGGTCTGGGTAGCCTACCTGTCTTTTTCCAAGATGGGGATTTCAGGTTGCATCACCACACTGAGATCTGACACTGGTGCTGGAGGTCCAATCCTTAAGCCCTCACATTTACAAAGCATGCACTTGACCAACTGAGGCTCTCCCTGGCCCCAGACTGTTTTCTTCTCATGCCAGTATTGCTTGGGGCTGCTGGTCACATCTTAGTGTCAGTCAGGAAGCAAAGAATTGCCTGGAAGTAGAGACAGGTGCCACAGCTCCCCAAGGCACTCATGCCCTTACTGGCTTATATCTTTAGATGAACATCCCAAAGGTGCCATACCCGCTTACCTGTGGATGAAGTATGGACACATGAAGTTGTAGGGAGCATTTCACACTCAAACCACAAGGACAGGAGCCTTAGAATTTTTCCTGTCCTGGTGCTCAATTAAATTTGATGACAAGTAGAGGTTATGGGATAACTGGCACTGATGATAGAAATTATGTTTTTTACTTCGAAGTTATAAATTCCTTGACAGCAGCCACCCTCCCCACCCCTTTTAAAAAAATCTTTAGTATCTTTAATTTTTTTGTCTAATTAAGTACTTTCAATTGACTGATGGCTTAAAAATATAATACATTTATTTGTTTCCTCTGAGGAAATATAACAGTACTATAGGATCCCCCACTGATCCCCCTTTTTCAATCTATGGCACCATCTTGAAAAGATTAATTACATATATAACATTTAGTTTCTCCTACTTTTATTTCCTACTTTTGATTTTGAGATTATCATAAAGAAGGTGCTTTACTGCTTGTACAGGAAGCTGCTATGCCAGACCCTCTTGGAACATGACCCCTGAATTCCTTTGTCTTATCATTTTTCAGGTTTTGCTGCAGATTTTTTTCTTTAAAAATATGTTTTCAGTTATTTCTTGTGTGATGAGTAGTATGTATTGTTTTAGTTGAGTGTAGAACTGGCTGTCACCCAGGGGGAGGAGACTCCTATTACAGGGTAGGGCTCTTCTTAATCCTGCACCACTTGGCCACAGACCATGGCAGGCAATAATATCCCAGTGTTCTTATCATCTGGGGATACTTTCTTCATCAACAAAATCTTTAATGATTTTGTTTGACTTGTCAGAGACATGTTAAGAAAGTGAGTTTTATCTTCATCTTGAAGATGCCAAGACCTGCTGGGCCTGGGGCCAAACAACTGTAATCTAAGGGGGAGATAAGGAAGGATGGGAGGACGGGAAGACATCAGATGTGAAGCTAGTCTGGGCTATAAAACAAAACCCACAAAACCAGATTGAAAAAAAAAAAAAATCAAGACCAGGGGCCAGGAGGGTGTGTCAGGGAGAGGGTGTCGCCTGGGGTTTATCTGAAGCACAGGTGTAGTGGTGCATAACTATGATGCTTTGAGGATTAGAAGTTGAAGGCAACCCTCAACTACATAGCAAGGCCTGTCTGGGATACAGGAAACCCTATTTCTAAACACAAAGACCCACCTCCCAACACAGACACCATGAAAGCCCAAACATCTAAATGAAAAAGCCAAGACTGGGACACCCTCATTGGAAGCCTTTTCTAGAATTTCTTCTTCTATTACCTTGGCTTGCTCAGGGCTACCTCCCTGTCCCCTGGCCCCATTCCATGTTAAGTTGGGAGAAATGAATTTAATGTTCTTTGTAGGATAGCATTTGTTTTGTCATTTCCTTTCATAAGTAATCTCTTGGAATCTTTCTTGTTCTTTTGCAATATAAATCGTGTCCCAAAATATGTGCCTGTCTTTGCCACCCAGAAGGTACCATAAAATGAAAGCACTCTTTTGGTGCCTTCTTATCTTACTGCCTTTGAACTGCAGCAGCAGGGCTGGCGGGAAGTCCTGCGGTGGTCCTTTCAAGAACACCTTTCTGTCTAAATCAAGAGTCACCTTATCCACTCATCACCCAAAGCTCCTGTAATTCTATAGACTGATCTGACATACAGTTTCTGTTATGGGAAACTGCAATTTCTGCTTTCTGAACTGAATTTGAGACTTTATCAAATCACATTTCAGGAGAACAAATAATTTAGTAACTGAATCTCAGAATCTTTGTGCTGCTTTTTATCAGTGTTTTGAGGTGTAGGGTCTTGTGTAGTGTTGGCTGGACTCTAGCTTGCTGTAGAACTTATCCTTAAGTTCGAAGGCCTCCCCTTAAGTTCTGGATAGTCAAGGATGCCAGTCCTGGCTGTTAACTGTTTTTGAAGAGTTAGTTATATTGTCAAAGTTAATGTACCAAATTTGTTTGTTAATGGACTCATCATTTTTATTGAGTGATTAATAACTAGGGGAATGATATGCACTTATTTAAATTGCTGATACAGTTTAATTTTTCTCTTCTGCTATAGAGCATTTAACTTAGCGTTCAATTTAGGTCATCTGTTGGGTTATTAGTTTCTTTTTATTGTAAATTATATAGAATAAAGTTTTACTCTTCACATTACATTTCAGTGGTATTGAGGGCATTGACATTGTGGACAGCCATCACCAATCCTCGTCCCTCAATTCTTTCTCCCCGGGTCCTCTGCCATCACTCTCTTTTCCATCTTGAATTGCGTTTATGATCTCTACCTTGAGAAGCGTTTATCCTGCAAGGCCCAGGTCTCCATTGAGACCTAAAGGTAGAGAAGGTACTAGACTTACATCTACTAGACTTCCATCTCAGGAATTAATGGCCTTTAACTGCTGTGTGTACAGTGATTATTTTCCATGGCAGAATTTGAACACTAATATAATGTGTCTTTCATGAAGACATCCTTACTATTAAAACATAGAATAATGCTTTGAACTTTCAGAAAGTAGTTAGTAGCTTCAGACTTTTATGTTTTTATATATTATTTTTGCCAGTATTTCAGCTTCTAACAGATTTCAGTGGAGTGACTTTTTTTTCTGGATATTTAAATTTTGCAAGCGAGTGTTTATGGCTTTTTAATTTATAATCACTCTATAATTTCAAACCGCTTTAAATTATGGTGGAATTAGCCATCATTCTTTTTTCTTTTTTGCTATTTGTTTTTATCCCCCCTCCCCTTTTCTTTTTTTGAAGATAGAGACTTACTGTATAGTTCAGGCTGGCCTTAAACTAATGCCTTAGCCTCTAGAATGTGGGAATTGCAAGTGTGTACCAGTATGGTTGGTACGATAGTAATTCTTACAGAATGCATTCAGTAATTCAGTAATAACATTTTTGGTAAAAACAAAAATGCAGAGCTCTATACTTGATGTAACTAATGACATAAATGCATTTCATGCATTGTATGGCTTGATCATGACTTCTGTGTGAGAGAGCGCTATGTAATAACTGAAAATAATTGGGCAGAAGGTACTGCACATGATTTTAGACTTGTTTCTTCAACCTTTTTACACTTAATAATAATGGTTTATCATTTATGTTTGATAGAGAAAGTAGATTTATAAAGGGAAAAAAATGAGAAAGTAACCTGAGTGGGACTTCAAGAGAAATTCTCTTACCATTAATTCAAATATTAACACATTTATTTACTTGTGTGTGCATGCGTATGCCATTTTGACACACATGCATTCTAATGTCTGGTGTCTGTGTGGAGGTCAGAGGACAGTTTTGTGGGAGTCTGTTCTTCCCTTCCACCATATGGGGCTTGGAGATTGAACTCCATATCAGGTTTGGAGGCTCGTGCCTCTCCCATCCGAGCCGTCCCACTGACTCTCATTTGTCAGTTTAGAAATGGAAGAGCTTCTCCTTATTCTCCAATCCCACCTCCAGTAGGAAATCAGAATGAAGCCTGTTTTATAGATTGCTGGAGTTTTCTGTATGTGTTTCGTCATTGTGTACACACGTACATGGAATATATATGAATGCATGCAACATATTTATACCTATTCTTATAAAAACAGAGTAATTTCAAGCAGAAGATATTGTAATGTCTTAAAAACAACTATTTATGCATCTTTTTCTGTGTGATTTATGATTTTTAATGTCTTGGATTAGTATTCAACAATATTATTATAACATTGACAGTTTATAGTTTTTAAAAATGTTTGGAGCATATGATAAATAAGTGGCAATACATTATATTGAAAATTTATTTAAAACTAAGATGTGTTATTTAGATTTGCATGAATATGTAATTAATTATTGTAAGATCCAGTTAGCTAAAAATCTTAAAATCATGTGTGGGATTTCTACTTCCCTCAGAGATTTTCACCAATTAAAATAGATTTAAATGCCACAGGTATTTCATATGTAAAACAAAAGTACTGAGTCTTGAATATGATCTTGCTATAAAATAAGTTTAAGAAATATAATTATGGATTTTGCAACAAGGGACTTATATAATTTGATCTCTAATTTCAAAGATTTGCCATATTCCTATCCTTTAAAAAATTTCACTATACTCAAGGTATATGAATATTAATCACTGATATTCAAGATATATTGCTTTGTGTTCATAATTTGTCTTTAGTATTCATCAAATATTTGCATATTTTGTGTTAATACCATACTAATTAATGACCATTAATACCCAAGAAGAAAAACATAGTGAACAATAAAAAATTAACCTCCCCAATAAAAATACAAATACACCTAAACAAGGGGCAAGGAAAAGTTCCATTAGCAGATGTCACTGTGACAGATTGTAGTGAGGGGTGGGAGTAGAGGGCAGAGGAGCACATTGAAATGTAGTGTTGTGTATTTCCGTTATTTGGTTAGAATTCTATAGCAGAGAGTGGTAGAATTCTATAGGGGATAGGGGTCCTTTCAGGAGCCTTAGAAGGGGATGCCAGAGCCAATCTCAGTGAGCAAGGTGGATGAGAAAGGGAGGGTTTAAAAGATGAACAGGGTTTCAGAAGATCAGGCAGAAGAGGAATCTCATAGCTGAGGGATGGAGATGAAACGGAAGTGTTCTGGGTCTAGAGACCGTGGTTGATTGACAACAGCAGTTCCGGAAAACTTAGTAGAGAAACTCTCACAACACCAGTACAGGCAGTCATGATAGAATGACTATTTCATGTTAGAAAAAGAAGTGGAAAGCATTGAGGAAATAACCTCGAGAACATCAGGCTTAGATAAAGAAGCCTTCATCAGGACATTTTGAGTAAGCTTAAATGGAAGATGGTGAGGCAGAGGGCATTTAATCTGATTTTCTGCATTACCTACCTTTCTTTTAATTTGTAAAACCAAGCAAACAAACCAGCAAAACTCCAAAACAAATAAACAACATTTATTTATTTTATGGGTGTTTTGCCTATGTATATGTACGTGTATCATGTGTATGCCTGGTGCCAGACACTTAAAGCCATCTATAGGCCTTTACCTCGTGGAGCTTTCCAGAAGCACCAGGCTAAGGGCCTTGTCTCCTCCTCGTGCCCCTTCGGGGACAGACCAGATCCGAGCTGCAGCACTCCATCTGTTAGCATCTCACTGTACCGTGAAGTGACAGTGGACCTAGTATTGGGGTGTTGTACACCTGAGTATGCCGTTAACTTTATACTAGCCCTTTATTTAAAAAGTTACATGCGTGTCTGCTTTGTATGTGTGAATGTCTGATTCCAGCGGTTTTAGTGGTGAGAGGAACACCACTGTGGCTCTCACTAAGCATTTCTGATTGCTGTCTCAGTGTGGGTTCTGAGTCCTAGGGTTACCGTTTAGCACTCGGGAATCCGAAAAGTCACAGTTGTTGCTCTCCAATTGCTTCTTTCTTCTCCTTTTTCATTCATCTCAGAAAGTGCCAATTACTTGTCAGTTGTCATGTTTGATGGGTAGACAGTTTCCAGACAGCTGAGGGTGGCTGGGGAAGGAGGTAGAAGATCTGTCTTTGTAATAGGAGCAGTGAACTGATAGCTTATAAGGTAATGTGTGAAACTCAGGATTTGTATAAAAATAATAGACCCAAGAAAATGAAAAGACCTGACATGTGTTGTCTTTAATAGCAAAGGCTTCTTATGAGAGTGATAATATATATACAGTTGAACTCTTCTGAGTGAAATAGAATTAAACAGGCCTGTAAGAAACGCTCTTGTCTAATAGTTAACGTTAGCATGTGCCTCCTTTAGAGCCTGAAGAGTTCCGCTGCAGGGGGTCATGACCTGGCCTGACACTGCATTCCACACTGGGAGATGAAATTTTAGTATTATTCATAATGTTTTTCTCATTCAATAGCATTATTTCTGTTCTCGGAGGAAAGAAACCAAGGCACCAATTACAATTCTGCCTCAGCCTCCAGAGGGCTCTGATTACAGGCAGGTACCATAGTCCCTAGGAGGAAAATGGGTTTCTTACTTGTACAACAAAACTGAGAGTGCTAACATTTTGGAATTTGTGTAACTCCATGTTAGTACTTAAGTTTCTATTTGAAAACCCGTATAATAGCAACAATCTGTGTGCATTGCCAAAAGATACAGAGGTTTTTCTTTACCCTGTGGTCTTGGGAGTGAAGCCACAGGTCATGGTCATGCTAAGTACACACAACATTGTTGAGGATGTATACACCCACAGCATAGGCCTCAGCTTGGAGAAGAGAAGACCTGAAGAACTTGAAGTACCCAAGCAGATGTATGGAATGTACCGTTGACCTGAAGCAGGGAACAGTCACATAGGAGTAACGTCCAGCAGGAGAGACTTAGAAGTAGATGTTTCCCACGCTCTAAGCCCTAGATGGCATTCTTTGTCGTCTTAGGAAGCCACTGAGTTCTTATATGTTTGGGGTGATTTTTAAGGTATGTTCACCTAGAATTAGAGAGACACATTTTCCATGATCCAGCTAGCCCTTCAGGCTTGAAGATTTAATACTGTAACTTTAATATTAAAATATTTGTCAAAATGACATTTTCCAGTTAAATTTGTTGAGGTAGAAAGTTAACCAGGTGGAGCTGAGGCTGAAATTAACACACACACACACACACACACACACACACACACACACACACACACACACACGCAAACCCAGAGGGTTTGCCCCACCTCAGTAATGGATGGCTAACTCTTTTCCCATTCCTTTTTTCTAGTTTGTATTGCACGTTCTTAATTACACTGTCATGTGGTGATAGACACTCAAGGTTTTGTACTTTTGTATTTATGTGTCCTGATTAGATAGGAAACTGTTCACCACCCTTGGCAGTTCCAGGGTGCATCCCTCGGTCTTTCTGTAATTGACGATATGTGGGTCACTAGTGTAGTCTTAGCCAGACTCAGTGGGAATGCTGCTTTTTCAGTACTATGGAAGGAAATTTTATTCTAGCCTTTTAAAAACACCATTTTAGCATTTTAGATACCATCTTGACTTTGATAAATGTCCTAACACTTCTTTCAAGTAAATGTGGAGTAACTGAATTATCTTCAATGCCCCATGCCTAAGAAGCTGTAATAAAAGGAGTTTTAATCTAGTGATAACAGTAGGGCCCCTTTCTACTATAGTGGATTATTTCCCAGCAACTCAAGTGGATGTCTAAAACCTCAGATAGTCACAGATCCTGCATGAATTACTTTCCCCTGCATATAAGTATCTCTGGTAAAGTTTGATTTGTAAATCAGGAATGACAAGAAAGTAACAATAATAACTAAAATCAAACTAGGAGAATTATAACAATTCATGATAAACAAAACACTCTAATATGGGATATCTCACTCTGCTTTTACCATTTTTAAAGGTAACACTTTGTAGTCTCCCCTTGGCATTTTGAGTGGGCAGTGTCAGCACCCACATGGCATTATTATTATTATTAAGTTAAAATGTTACTGAATGCAAACACTGTCACATGGTGTTGGTCTGGTGGAGAAGTGACTAGTTGGTTCATGTGCTGGATAAGTGGAAGGAGGGAAGCAGAAAGGAATAAGATTTTATAATGTCCCTCACTGTGATGCACAGTGTAAAGCTCATACGTGTTTACTTCTGGAGCTTTCCATCTAATATTTCGGGACTAAATTTTATCATGGACAAGTAAAAATGTGGGCAAGGGATAAGTGGAGAATTACTGAGAGAAGAATCCATGTGTAGGAAAGGACAGCCATGTGGAAGCCATGTGGCGACAATTTGATTCCTAACTTCTTGTACCTCACGTGGACACCAGGAAACTATGGACCATGAAGGCATCCATTTAGATGTCTTCAATGAAATTATTCTTGCTGCACAGGCTCCAGGTTCCCAAGGAACCTAGGAAAATAGCAAAAGGAAAATAGCAAAGTCAGGATTATTGTGACATTCATTGAAGAGTGAATTAGGATTTGGCTGAAAAATCTTGAGCATTAAGGGCATCTTAATCTCTGGGTGTGGTGGCACATGCCTTTAATTCCAGCACGAAGGAGGCAGAGGCAGGAGAATCTCTCTGAATTTGAGGTCCTCACATAATGAGTTCCAGGATAGCTAGGGCAAAGTAGACCTTGTCTCAAAAACAAGCAAACAAAAAGCACCACTTTGTTATCAGACCGAAATATGCAAGTTTACCGATGTCACCAAAACTGCTCAGAACATCTGTTAAGGCAAAGACAGCTTCCGAGCAGTCATCTTCAGTTCTCATTCTTCTTGCTCTAGTTCTTGAAATACAAATAGGTTTATACCAAAAGAACCCTCCTTTCAGGACTATTGCTGAAATACCTCCTGTGGGGCTGACCCTGGCTATCCTCACTCACTTTCCCGGTATAGTCTTATATCTCTCACAGCACAGTTTACTGTGTTTACTTTCTCACTACTTTACAGAATTCCTGTCTGAAAAGACTTAAGGGAGCAGAAGTTTAGTTTGGCTCATGGTTTTGGAGACCATGCTCATCATGTCAGGGCATCAAGGTGGAATGGCTCCATCCACGCAGAAGTTTGTGGCTACTACTTCTTTATATGAGATTTGAAATAAATTCTGGCTATTAATGACCCACCTCAGACCATCAGCTGGAGACCCCGTGTTCAATGCACAGGGAACAGTTCACATTCAAACTGCAGTTACAGGTTTTCCATTGAATGCCACCTTTCGGTTCCAGCTGTTTTATATTTGGGCATTGTTTATGTGGCCAGTAAAGAACTGGGCATCTGGCATCCTTTTTATGACGCACTCCGAGGTCAGATGATGAGTGGGTCTTTAGCTGAGGACCTTTGTCATCTTTGGAAACAGTATAGGGGCTTGTTTAGTCAGACAGCACTTCACTGTCCTTGCAGTTAGTCCGTTACCTTCCTGAAAGCATTGAGCCATATAGAACACACGGTGTCCTGAAGAGCAAGATTTCTGTGAAGTTAGAAGTGCCTACATTGTCTCTCCAACACATGGAAGAATCTTGACCCATTTGCAGATACATTTTTTTTTCTTCTTTGTTTGAGGCAGGGTTTCTCTGTATAGCCCCGACTCTGTCAACCAGGGTGGCCTTGAACTCACAGATATTCTCCAGCCTCTGCCTCCCAAATTCTGGGATTAAAGGCATGAGCCACCCTGTTTATTTGTTTATGAAGTAAACTAGGCTAGCTGTTGCTGCTAATTTAAGTTGTTGAATTTCTTTATGGAAATTCGCCTGTGTTCACTCAGCCCTGGGAAGAACTCAAGCTTAGCAGTTTGTATGAAGAGAAACTTCCAGAACAGGTATCACTCAGAGGGATAGTGAGAAGCCAGAAATAAAGCAATGGAAGCCTTGTCCTTGGAGTAGGGATTCCCTGTCTTTATTTCTAGGCACCCTTTTTGGTGAAAAGTGTCTGGAATAAATGCTGCAACAGGCTTGTGACCTAGATAGCGCTCACTCGGCGTCAATACAACAGAATCATCTTTCTGAAACGTTAAACACTATCTCAGTTCTCACAGTCGCCTCCATAGTTTACAGATTTTGTTATTTTAAACTTGCTTGCAAAAACTAGAAGAGTGAGAGGAAGAAAGAGTTTGGTGAAGTTCCGGAGTAGAAGACAGATACGTTGGGGAGGATTGTGCTCCGTTACAGGCTGTGGTGTCTTCCCGTTTCCATTGTAGTAAAGCCAGAAGCTTAACTCAGGCCCTTTGGCAGCTCTGTGGCTTAGCACATGGGAATTAGGTAGTTTTGGTGGACATTTAACTCAGTCCCTGATACTTAAAACTGTTTATATATTTAACATGTAGTGCGTGTGCGTGTGCGTTTGGAGAGGTGCTTTTTGTAGCACTTAGGTGGAGTTCAGAGAACAACCTTTGGGAGTCTATTGTTTCTTGCTTCCATGTTGGATCTCTGGGATCCAGCTCAGGTTCTCAGGCTTTGTGGCAGGCGCCAGTACCTTCTAAAGCTGTCCTGCTGGCCCAAGCCTCTTGTGTTATGTATACAACAGCATCATTAGGGATTGCAGAGTATTTCAAAGTCTTTATCCAATTGGTTATACACATAAACACGTGTATGATCTATGTGTTATTTCAAATGTTTTAAAATACTTTTTAGTTCCAAAATACTTTTACTTTTTTGCAAAATATGAAAAGTGTTATTCACAGCTCAGGAAGGAGACCTAGACCAGATATTAACGTTGTTTTTAAAGAAACAGGCACAGGAACACTGGGAACTGGAATCACTCATAGGAAATCCTGCAGCTATATGGTTATTGGCAAACCAGAACTCTCACATTATCTTTGCTTTTCTTCTCCCTATGTTGCTTTAAGTCAAATAATTTAGCTTTTTCCAGAGGAAGGTTTTAAGTAAGAACTTGACATTTGAAAAATTTCTAATCTCTTTTAAAGATAAATGGAGAGAGATAAATGGAGAGATTTCTTGTTTTCTCTCCTGTGGTTTAAAAAAGAAGAAAAAAAGAGAGACCTCAACCATCTATATAAAAAAATTAGATATGATGGCTCATGGTTGTAATTGTAGCTCTTGGGAGGTAGAGACAGGATCAATAGTTCAAAGACAGCTCTGACTTAACTTTGAGGCCAGCCTAGGCTATATGAGACCCTGTCTCCAAAAAAAAAAAAAAAAAAAAAAAAAAAAAACCAAAACCAAAAACAAAAAAACTGGGGGTGGGGAAATGAAAAGAGAATAGATAAATAATTTGATTTAAAGTAAAGAGGGACCAGCAATAATAACAAAAAAAAGTAAATTAATTAGTGAAATAATTCTAGTGCTTAAATGACACTCTCCACAGTAATTGCCTTGGAACACAAGTACAAAGTTCAAAACTTTCATAAGAAGCCTGAGAACATAAAAAGAGACAGTCACTCCTCCCCCTAACACTCAGCCAGCAGCATTAAGCTGTTTTAGAACCATTAAACTTGTAAAGGAAACCAATTTAAGTAGTTCCTTCCAAATTACCTAGCCCTCTCTAATTAAAGAGATTCATCATGTTAGGAATAACATTAGAGAAGGAATTCAGGCCCTGCCAGAGGAGGGCAGAGTGGGGTCTCTTTAATTGAGAGCCTTCTGATCTGAACTGTCCCTTCAGAGTGTCAGTCTCTCTAGAGCTGCCCTCTGTGGAAAATTCCAAGACATGGAACTTCGATTCTGCTGAAGCCTAGGTTTCACAAGGCACGGTTTTGCTTTGTTTTTAAAACAAGCTCCCTTCTTCCCCCTGAAAACCCACCCAAACCAAACCAAACAAAAAACCAAAACCAACCAAACAAAATACTGGAACATGAAACAAGACAAATAAGACAATGGAGAGTTCTCCCAGTCTCAGTGTGCTGCTCGCTGTCCCTATAGGAGCTTTCATGTGCATAGCCTCTTTTCTAAAGACCACCAGACTGTGAGTGAGTGAATGCTATCCCTTAGTTACATATGAGCAAAACTGAGAGCCACAGATGACTTGCTTGAGTCCTAGTGTAAGCATTGGATTTAGAGTTTGAAACCAGGGTGTCCGTTTCAGCCCTGTACTCCTCCTACCTTGGTGGAGCTCTGTGCTCCTTCTTAGCTTCATGATCTTTAGAAGAGAAAGACAAAGTTGTTTGCAAAGTTGAATTTGAGCTGAGACCACCCCCCCCATCCACCTGCCTGCCCCCCAGGTTGTACTTTGTAGCCCAGGCTGGCCTTGGTCCAGTTCTTGCCTTGGTCTCCCAAATTCGATTACAGCTGTCACCTGATCTGACTTTTAGGACTTTATATGACTCTGATCATGTTTGAGCTGTCTCTTGACAGGGCACACTCTATAGTTTAGACTCGTCTGTCAGTCAACCCATATTGGCTATTTTGTATTTATTTTATGGTAGGTGTTCTGTAGGCACAGGGTCCATTGCTTAATAGGCAAGAAAACTGTTTTCATCAAGTTTACATTTTTCTCCTCAGCATCTCTGTAGTGAGATCCTACAGCCTGTGCAAAGTCTCAGTGTATGCAGGGGACATTGCATCAACTACAGTTTTCTTTTTAGCACCCCACCCCAACTACTGTTGGTACATAAGAATCTAGGATTGCAGAGCTGCAGAAGGGCCCTCTTTCTCTCACTCTGGAAGCGCAGCTCTGTTTAGCTCTATGGCAGTCCTGAGGAGGTTGTCATGTTTGAATAAGACTATTTTCCTTGATCTAGCACAGATAGTGATTGTACTTCCTCCTCCTGCAGTTGTGAAGGAGACAGAATGAAGTTGGAAAGAGCTGCATACTTCCTCTTCAACTAAATTAACAATAATACCAAATATCTAAACCTCTAGAAAACTCTCATTGCTTTTATAGTGTTGTGATTTGTCATTACATCTTAAGGCCAGCATGAACTTGTAAATTCATTCTAATTATTCTAATTATTAGGATTAGATGCATATTCAAAACACCGTGAGACCTGTCAAGAGTTCACTGGAAAATAAACTAGAAGCAGAAAGAACACTAGCGATATCTTTTATTTTATAGATATTTCATCTTAGGAAGAAATTACAGGGATCATCCCTGGGTCAAAAAATTCAAGGCCTGGCTTGAGAGAGAGCAGAGGGAAGGAAACATTCCTGTCCAGAGTTTTCATCTTTTCTGTTATTAAAAGAGGACAGGCTGTCAGCTTCACTTTCTGTAGCAAGTTGCTTCCTTGAAGTGAGGGTCTGTGGTCAAGTGTCTTTCACTGGGGATAGGAGAGAGAGGTTTCAGTAGAGTTTGAACACTAAATGTTGTGGCAAAGCAGAGCCTCAGGTTGTTTATTGATTCTTTTAAAATACTGCTTTAAAACCCTGGTGGAAGTAATTTGTAGTGTTTATTGACTAAGAAAAAAGCTTTGAAAATTTCTGTCATGACACAATCTTGCAGTCAACACTTTAGATGTTTTATTCTTGTTCAACGTCCTTCTGGCAAGTAGAATTTAATAAGAAGGAACCCACAGTTTCAAAACAGATCAGATCTAAGACCAAGATCTTTAAAGCTTGTATGCAATCCCTCCTGCAGTTCATCCTACTGGGCCCTGGGGAAGGAAGGAGACAGAAATGTGTCCTGGCTTTGGTCAGTGTTTGATCAATTAAAGGTGAAATTATCAGCCAGGCTATTAATAGCATGTTTATGACATGTCGAAAACATCAATGGATACTTGTTGGCTTGGAAGCCTGGTCTTTACTCACAGATGAGGAGTGCCTTTAAGTAATAGAATAAAAACAGAAAACTGAATCATTAAAATGCTCTGCCGCTTTGATATGAATTTAAATCTTGGCATTTAGTCAATTAGTAATTTTAATCATATTCCTAGAAATTTGTGTTTGATATTGAGAAATCAATGAAATGTCAGTCTCTTGGATGAAAGCTCCACTTTAGTTGGGCCTAGCTGAACTTCAAGATAATATATAGTGTCTTGGAAAGTTTTCATCTTAAATAGTAGATCAGTTTTCACCGATATTTTCTGGTGATCCTGAACCAAGTACAGTACAATTAGTGGAGTCTCCAGTTATAGAGACTGTGTAAACTTTGAATTTCTAGTTTATGGTTATGGCATTCTCAAACTCCTCCTCTGCTCCCTGCTCTCCTGTTTTCAGTGAGGTCACTGAACCTAAGGTTTTAGGTTTTCTAAACTCCCCAGTCCCCTGAACCTTTATAAGTTTTGATCTAAGATGTTACTCTCTTTTGTTTTAAGGATATCAATGATATAACTTAGATTTATATTGCACAGGAACTTGTACAGTAGGCTTGTTGAAGTCCATGGGAAGCCAGACTACACTGGATTACAGTATCTATTTACTAGAAGGAAATGGTTTTGCCAAGGATTCTGCTCAACAGCATTCTCTAATTTGAATGACTCTGGCTCCCTTAAAAGTCAAACTTGTTTGCCTGTTCAAGATGCACAGAGAAAAGCTTAGCATGGGGGCATATGTCTGTAATTCTAGCACTTGAAAGACAGATTTCTAGGTCAGAGAAGACTACATAGTGTGACCCTGTCTTAGACAGACAAACCAACCAACCAAATAAACAATGTGTTGAGGGATGGTACCAGATCAATAATATGCACATTTATGAAACACATTCCCCTTACTTTTTAAAAAAAGCTCTATTAATCACATGACATCCAGAAATGTCTTCAGTAAACAGAAGCAGGAATGTTGAGATAGAAATTTTGGTCTGATAAAATAAAGGTGAAATGATGGGGGGCGGGGGTGGAATTTCAGGTAGCACTCTAAAATTTTCCACTTAGGAAAATACGTTCAGTATTAGTGAGATACATGGCTGCTCCAGTTGGTTTATTTTGTTACTAATTAAAGCAACCCATGTTGCACATCTTTACTGATATGCTGTCTTCAAGCTGTCAAAATAAAATATATGCATTTTAGAGAAAGACCATATTGATGGGTCAGTAGTCTCCATATTTAATGTATACCAAGTCCTGGAAAAATTAAGGTTGATGTAATGAAAGTTAGTTGAGATTTTCTTCATAAAAATCAATATGAAAATGAGGTCTATCCATTCTTAAACCAAAGATCTTGGACTCGTTTTCTTTGCTTTGCTTTTTAATGCTTTAAGCATCATATTTAATAAATTATTAATGATTCATTTCTGATCCTGATGGATTACCTTTAATGTATATATAACTCATTTCACTATAGCAGCATAATAAATGGACAGTTTTATGAAACTTTAATATAGGTCACATAATCTTACCTATTACCTAATTGAGAGTGATTTGCTACCTTATTTTTGATATAATAGATCAGAATTTGGAATTATACCATTAAGGTTAATAAAATTAATTATGGATTCAAGGAGAGAAGAATCGACGTCATATCATTGGGAAATGTTGTTAGGACTTAGGGATGCATGACAGGCCTTTTAGGCAAATTATTAAAGGACATGTGTTTGGCTGTCTTCTTTCGCATTATGCAAGGTTAGCTGCCAAAGAGCGTCATCATGCACCATAATGTGTTCAGCGTTTCTGCTGTGTTATCTTTGTGGATCAACTGTCTCATCTATACAAATGACTTTATCTTGAGCCTATAAGGCTCATACTGGTATTTATATAAACAAACTCTTAAGCAGTGGCTCTTTCTTCCAGTCTTTTCTCTTGCTGCTGTTTCACAGTCTCATTTAGCTTTGTTGTGTTGGCTTATTGGAGGCCATGTTAGGCATATGGTTTTCTGGGGAATTCAAAGCACTGGTTGCTCTAGATCCGTTTTGAGTCTTATATGGACTTAGATTAAGCTACTCAGTCACTGTATATGCTTGTATAACCACTCAAAAATAGACAAGAAGTTCTGGGTGGGGCTGGAATCTTTGTGCATATTCTTATAAATAAGTATAGTTTTCCCCCAAGTACTCATAGGTGTTGTCTTCGTAATCAGCTTTCTAGTCTTTATAACTAGTTAACTCATCTTCATAATCATTTCGCTAGCTATAGGAGAAATTTATTCTCACGAGCATAGTATCTTCGAAGACAGTTTGGTCTCTTTCTTTTCCTCTCCTTTTTTCATTCAACTATAGTTTGGCCACTTCACTTTTGAACCAGTAACTAGACTTGAGATCATTTAAGCCAGGATGGAATAGAAGTTAATGTGCTTTTGTGGGTTTTGTTTCTTGCTGTTTTTCTTAGAAAGAAGGTGGGGAGAAACGAAGAGGGAGAGGGAAGAATATCAGGTTGGGTAGGTAATGAATTGGGGAGGATCTGAGCGGAATTGGGGAGGGGAAATATGATCAAATTGTATTGCATGAAAAATGTTAATAAAGAGAGAAGTTAATACATACTATCGTAGCCTTCTGCTAAACTAAGGGAACAAAGTGAGGTTTGAAGTTTGTAGGCAATGACTTTCATGCTCAGAGGCAAAGTGACAAGAGAGGGAAGATTCATTTTTAGTATTAACTTAGAAGTAATTGAGTTAATATAATAAATATTAATTGTGGGTCAAGTAGTCTTTGAAAATAAAATGTGCATGCAGCTTTATTTGGAAATTGATGTATATCTAAGCCCAACTCCCAAGATACAGTAGTCTTCTAACTCTATACTACCATACCAGGCACCCCTTCAGTTTATTCAAGTCATTTATTTAAACAGATTATCATAAATGTTTCTTTGTGGTCTGATGGTGAAATTGATGAATAATCCCTCGCTTCAAATCAGACCAATACAAATCATAGGAATGATGTTGGAATCTTCAGAAATTATTGTTTAACTTTTTATTGATTCTTTGTGAAGTTCATCTTATGCACCCCAATATCACTCATTTTCCCATCCCTCCATATCCCCCCTCTCCCCTTGCAACCCCCCTCCAAAATAAAATAAGAATTACAATCACAACAACAACATCTCCCCATGAAAACTGTGGCGTGTTACATAGTATACCCTTTTGCCCAAACAGATTTATTTGCAAATGTTCATTTTCATGAGTCATTCATTGGTCTGTTTTAATGATCAAATTGGTCTTCTGCTACACTCTCAATACTGGACCCTCACCCCAATTCCTCCTTGAAAACTTGTTTTTGCCCTGTGTCATAGATGTCCTGCAGTTTTGGATCCAGCATTTATAGATGGGGTAGATGTTGGGGTGGGCAAACTCAAAGCCCTGGATCTGGGCCTGAGTAGTGGCAGCATTGTTCAGCCTGCCAGCTCTCCTGCACTTGGGCCACCAGGGCCAGCTTACCCCGTGTGCCCAGGAGAGGGGTGGGGCCAGCTCTCCTGCTTGTAGCACATGCTGGCAAGGGGCAGGACTAACACTCCCAGGCTCCTGCAGGCATTACCATTGGGGCCAGATCTCTCACACTGGGACCTGAGCTACCTCTTTCACTATCAAGCTCTTAGGGCAGCTTGGGAGAGTGGCTCTGAACCTTGTCTTGGCAGCCCGGTACAGCTGGCCCTGGTGGCGTCAGCATGGGATCTTCAGAAATTATATAATTTATGTTTGTACGTGTGTGTGTGTGTGTGTGTGTGTGTGTGTGTGTGTATGTGTAGTACAGGATTCAAGAGAAAAAATATTAGATGGCATTTGAAACAAGAAACAGCTGCAGCAAGGTCAGCATTCTGTGTGGAGATTGACTGGCCACATTGTAACCATTGGGCAAGTCAACTTTAGTCTTGTCATTAGGCATTTGACACTTCTGTTGGGCATCATCTCTGGCCTTCTAGGAACAGCCATCAGTGGAGAGTATGGCAAAACACATTATATTTGTGCAATGACTAGAAAGTACAGTAGTCATTTGCAAGTTGCATAATAATATTTATGTATTGTATTTCAATGTTGTGTGCTGGCCAGGCTTGAGCTAATGTTGGGAAGCCTCTGGCAGCCAGTTTGTTCTCTGTTGATTAATTTGTTCTCATTATCCTTTTTTTCCCTTGTTCTCTTTTATTTCTTTATTTTGTTGTTGTTTTTTAATTTAAGTAAGACTTGTGGACTTTATAGCAGTGGCATAATGGAATTACTCTGTTCTTGATATTTCTTTTGGGAAAAGCTGAGTCCTGTCTGGTGAACTCAGCTTGAATTTCAGGCCCTGCTCTATAATGTAAGCAACAGTTTAGCATCTCAGGTCTAGAAGATTCCTTACATGAACTTTCTATCTGTTCCTGGAAGGATAGCTCAAACAGCCAAACACTTCTTGTGTTGTTATTGTATTAATTATTGTATTGTTGAACCATAAGCTTTCTGGGCACGATTGCGCATGCCTTCAATCTTAATATGCCTGTAATCATAACACGACTGTAATCATAACATGACTGTAACCTTAACACTTAAGTGTGTGATACAGGAAGGTTGTAAGTTTAAGGCTGGCCTACATAGCTACATAGTTGACAGAGAGTCTTAAAATAAAACAGGAGGGGAGTGTTTACTCTTCAGTGTTTTATTTTGCTTCTTAAAAAATCACATTTAGTGATCTTATAATAATTCTGATTTTGAAGTAGTATTAGAAAAAGACTTTTTACAGGGTGATTATACAGAATACTGTGGTCATTAAAAGTTAATGTGTTAGAAAGTGATGTTAGTTTACAGGGTTAGGGCAAACAGTGATGATAGACAGATAATAAGGAAGAAGAGTGAGGGAGACAAAGACAAAGACAGGGACAGAGGTAGAGAATGGATTGTTCTTACCATGACTGTCTGCAACAGTCTCTTGGCTTTCAAAGTTGAGCATGTCAGAATCACTTGAGGTTTAGGAGAGCAGACTTCTGGGGCTTATGCCTGAGAAGTCTGAGATAGTAAGTAAAACATCAAATATAGATAAGAATTTCAAATGAACCATATTTGTAAAAAAGGAAACATCTTAATTCAACCTTGTTTATTTAATGCTAGAGTTTGGTGGCACCATGCCATCTTGTTTAAGTCTTCACTTTCCTTACTGTGTTGGTATATATGTATCCTACTAGTGCTCTATGTCCACAAAATTCAGGGCAGTGGATTAAGGTCTAACCTTTAACTCTTGGTTAGAAATTTTGACTAAATGGCACCATGTCTCTGTTCTTGTGTAGAAGTGTATCAGCATGTTGATAAAAATAATTCTGTATTAAGACTAATATTTCAGCCCGGTGTGGGGACTCATGACTGTGACTGCTTCACTTGAAGCCTGAGGGAGCCTTGTTGTTTAAGGCCAGCCTTTAGTTTCATAGTGAGCTCTGGGCGAGCTGGGATTACATAGGGAGACCCTGTGTCAAGAAACAGCCAAAATACAACACTAGCATTGGTAGGCATTTAATATTTACAAAATCAAGGCCCTGCATTTTGCTATTTGTGGTTGGAAGAATCAGATGTAGAGCAAGCCTGTGTAACTTGTCTAAAGTTGGTTAGTGTGGGGTAGGAAGTGGCAGAGAAGCAGAAACACTAATTAGCTAGCTGTATACCTGGTTTCTCCATAAAATTGAGCTGTTAATGTCTTGTTAAGGTGTGGGTTATACACACAGGAGACACTGCTAGATTTCAGTCCTTCTTGACTTCATGAATAATTCAAATTCCAGACATACTGTTTGCTTATGAATTTTTCTTGAGCCTGTGTAATAGAGATTTTTCTTTTATTATATAAAATTTAATTTTGTAAAAAAATTAAGGAAAAATTAGAGAAAGAAGAAAATACTTTAAGCATCCAGCAGAGAGTTCTGGGCACATTAAAAATTACCTTATTGATTGAATGCCAGGAATCAGCTTTCTGACCTCAGAGTAAATTGCTTAAGTTGTCATATTCTGTCTGTAGGAAGGGGTGGTTGGCAGGTTCTTATACTTCTTTCCTTGTTACAGATTTATGTGACATCACTGATCTTTCAGGGACTCGGTGAAAGTGTTAAATAAATCAAACTTTTAATACTATATTCAAGGAAGAAATGATGTTAAATTTGCTGTCTTTGGATATCTTACTGCTGTTTGCCACAGTAGGGAAGAATATAGCATGTTGACAAAATCTCATTTGTACTTGTTTAGAGGGAGGGTATATGGGAGAGCAAATGCATTTATTTATAAATAAATTATCATTATAAAATATTAAAACCTTCTTCCTGTTCTATTGCTTGGTTTCTACCTTTTCAAACCCCAGATTACAGTCAATGGAATTATGGTTTGTCTACCAATCACCATTTTTCATAAAAACAAAGTAACAGGATTAGAGAGTTAGCTCAGCAGTTACAGCACTGGCTACGCTTGTGGAGGACTCAGGTTTGATTCCTAGGGCCCACATAGCAGCTTATAACCCTTTGTAACTGTAGTCCTATGCAGCACCCTCTTCTGCCTTCTACAGGCACTAGGCATACACCTGTTTCACATATATACATGCAAGCAAAATACTCATATAAAATAATAGACCAAAAAATAACAATAACCATGAAATGGGCATGGTATATTACTTTCTGTGACTTAGTTCATTAGGTGATATCAGTATCCTGGTACAGTATGTGCCAGTTTGGGAGATAACCTAAATTTGATAGTGAGTTTTCAACGCAGAAAATAACAGCCTAAAAAAGAATAATTTCCCATATTAGTTACTTAAGAAAAATCTGTGTTACTGTATATTAGTTGCATGAGACAGTACCCCTTATACTACTTGAATACGTGTATATAATACACTTCATCATATTCACCCCTATTACCCTCCTTATTACCTCCCCAGCTGACCCTTTTCCCAAAAGAATAATTTTTATAAAACATGACCCATTCAAAATTTAAATAGACCTGGATTTTTCTCTTTGTGTGATGACAGTTCTTCAAAAAAATCATTCTTACATTGAAAATCTTTTTCTTTTTGAGCTTGCTCTATATTCCTCACATTTTCATATAGCCAAGTTTGCTTTTCAGTTCTGTAGTTTCTGTATGTAGAGAGAGGCTGTCGCCATCCCTGTGCCTCCTCTGTAGGGTGGGTGGGTCAGAACTGTTGGCAGGACATTCAGGAAACAAAAGGACCAGGACCTGTAAAAATTGTTGATTGATAACAGCTGTTATCAAAATTCATATTTCTATTAATATTTAAGTTTTTTAAATCTAGGATTTATTTTTAAGGTATGATGTAACAGGATAAATTGTGTGTGTAGATTTACACAAAAGGTCTAATAGCTTTGTAGCTGGAGCCGGTTCCTAAGGTGATGAGAACCGTGGTCACCTCAGGCTGAGTTATAGTTTCTCATGGGACATACTCAGTGAAAGTTACTGTGTTACTCTTGCAAGGGAGGACTTTCCCTTCTGATTTATCCTGAGTGAGTGATTGCAGCAGCTCTTCAAGTTGCAGTCTTAATTAGTATCCTGTTTGATCTTTGCCTATGAAATTTGGTTTGAGTTGTGTTCTTCTCTTTAAGTTTAAGATTCAGCCGCTGGCAGGAGCTTTATTTAATCTCTGTTGAACTGTCCCATCTCCTTCAATTGGGCATAAACCTATTCATCAACCTATCTTTCATATGTGCAGTCAGGAATACTATTAAGATTGACTGCATTGTGGCAGGGTGCTTTGTATTTAAGAAGTAATATAATAGGCTTCAATGTGATTAAGAACAGGGGTTACTGCAAATGCAATATATACTAAAATCACACCACTGAAGAGCTTTTTACATAATGCACTATGCCTAATGTGCAGACAGTTGATTTAATTTTCTGTTCTACCCCTCTAAAAGCCTGATGTTTCTCACAAATGCTACCAATGTATCCTGTTGTTTCATTTGGTAATACTTGAGTTGATATGCTACTATAACTCAATTATATCAAGTCCTAAGGAATGAAATTTCTGTTTTGATTTATATATGTGAAATGGGGCGTTGTTCAGCAGATTTAATCTAACTCCACAGTAAGAATGGCAATGAGAGAATGAAAATCTAATTTATAGAATTTTTCATGAGGCAGCCTCTGTTTTTAAAAAAACCAGTATTATTTTAATGATCTAATAAAAACAAAATTTGTCCCTGGTTATGAAAAAGCCTTTACCAGAATGCACTTGAAACAGTTCACGTGCTGGTGCTGAATGTGTAGCTCAGTCCTACAGTACCTGTGTGCCATGCTTGTCTGAAGCTGTAGGTTCAGCCCCTAGAACTGTAATGCTGAATCCTTGGTTTGTTTTATTTCAGTTTTTTGATTTTCGTTATAACAGATGTGATAATTAGCTGATAGATCTTTTATGCTTAATTGAAGCTACTAAAACACATTATGCATTTCCTTTTAAGTTAGAAGTAGCCCATACACTTTGTCTTTAGAATAATAGAGTTTTACTCTGCCTCTGTAATGGAAGCTGGTTTCTTTTTAATAACAGTGGTCCAATGCCAGTGTTTAAAAGGGACTTGGAAGCAAATACAAGCCTCTTGATGACCTGTTAATTTTTCTTTACTACAGCGTGGGACTTAAACTGGGATTGTGTTTCCATTTTCTAGTCTGTTCTGTTGCAGTATTTCAGCACTGTTAGCTGAGAATGGTTAAACTAACTACAAATATGTATATTTTAGGGTGCTCTGGAGAAGGGTTTTAGGAAAGTCCAAAATATATTTCCATTCGTTTCAGTTTGTATTTGAATACTCTTATATCATTGGGTGTATCTCAGTTTGCAGAATGTTTTCAGGGTTAGTAGGATTACCTATTTTTACAATGGATGTTGTCTTTAAAGTGTGCAGGAGCTTTACAAAGTGGGAAAAATAGCATCACTTTCATTCTATAAATGATGGAACAGTGGGTATCATGTGAATGTTCAAGGGATTTGTGACCAGGGAGTCCCTTTCAACAGCTCTGGTTCTTGGTCACTACGCTCTTGTTTTGTCTGTCTGTTCGTTCTTCCCTCTTGCCCACCTTCTCTCTCTCCTTCATGCCATAAGTCTGTTGCTGAAATTTTAGTTTCATAGGCAGCCCTTGAATTAGGTGAGCAACTTACCTGATCTTAGAAAGTCTCAGCAGTGTGTTCTAGAACTCCTGCTGGTGAACAGGAGTGATTTCCAGCAGAGTCTCTCTTCCTGCTTCCTATTGTTCCAGCCTTCTGTCCTCCCCACCCCTTGTCTGTTTAGGAAAATGGTGTTTTATTTTTGTATTATTTGGATAGTGTTATTTCTTTTTGCAAAAAGGAGGATTGAGGGTTTTGTTGTTTCGTTTCTCTTTCCTGCTCTCTGATTCTGGTTCTTGGAGGGAAAGCACTCCTACTTGGATAAGCTACTCAATGATAATGCTGTGCAGAGGCCAAAAATGCAGCGTCCATAAGGTGCTACAAAGAAGTCCTGCTCTTTTTCACCCTTTCTGTAAACTCAGGGTAGGTTCTGATCCTTTCCTGGAAGCTCCCCTCCCCCACTGGAAAGAGAATAAAGCAGAAATGAATTGAAAAGTGAGAAGTTAAGTCACTGCCCTTGCTGAATTGTTCTCTTTTGGTGTTTCTGTGGAGTTTGATTATGGTGGTCTCAGCTGTTTATTTTTGTTGGAAATGGGTTCCATATTTGATTTATTATATTTGATTACTTCATAATGCACGGCCATGTCCATCACTGGAGCACAGCTGGTAGCTCTCTTGTGTATGACACCATTTTATTGTTCTCTGCCTTTGGAAAAGAATAAATAGTCAGAATAAGAAATTGAATTGTGTGCTATAGGAGAGAATAGTATTGTACCACTTTTAAAAGTAACTCTGAAGACACTGTATACTGATTTAAGGGGGGAAAACTCATCTCAGTTGGATGGTATCTTTTAAAATATGAACATATGCTTGAGGAAATCTAAACTTTTCTCTCCCAGGATTGTGAATGGTCACCACTCTTGTTCTCTTGTGAAACATACCGCTTTTTACATTGCCTTGAGAAGATAGCTCTGCACTGGTGATCTTTTTTGCTTTCCTAAATTGCACTTAAAACTCAATTTCTGTGGCTAAAGTTCCTTAGTCTGAAAATGTTTATTTGTACTTTTGGGGGACTCCGAGATTTCAAGGGACAGATTTTTATTTAAAGTTTGTCATTCAAAACTTAATTATACATATTCCTAAGAATTGTGTCTGGTTATCAAACCTTAGGAGGAGGCGTTGCTGTCTTGGGAATTTGAAGCATTGGGAAAAGTAAGGTGTGAGAGATGAGACTGTGAAGTGACAGGCAAACCTGCAGATCCTGCACAGGTGTTCAAGGTGGCGTCGAGATGTGCAGTTAGACAGACATAGGAAAGAGCGTGTGACCTCTCCTGAGAGGAAAAGCCAGGGAAGAGATGGAGGAGCTCTGAGAGGTCAGGTGAGGACCAGCTGTCTCTATGGTGGGTTGTTCTCTTCCTGTGTATCAATGTAAATGTTATTTCTATTCATAACAGACCAGCCAATGCCTGCGTCCTGTACTTCTTTTAAATCTTACACATTTTCTCCTGAGAGAAGGACTGTGATTCTGTGAGCTCCCATTCTCCTTGCTGTAGCCTGTTCTACTGTTGCTCAGCTTTCGTAGTAACTCTGTTCCTTAGTATCTTCTGTGTACCTGTTTTCTTCCTTCTCTAGTCTTACCCTGGCCTCAAAGGCATTTTCTCCTTCAGAATAAAAGTCAGCCTCAGTTGTAGCACTATCTGGGGCACAGGTCTGGATGAAACACTATGTCAGAGGACCTTTCTCATAATGAAATCTTGAGATGTTACTAAAAAAATAGGACTCTCCATTGGATAGATGGATGGATATATATATATGTGTGTGTGTGTGTATTATTGTTATATATTCTATATCATAATATAGAATATATAATATATTATTATATTGCAGAGATCCTGGGTTCGATTCCCAGCACCCACCAGGGAGCTCACCATTATCTGTAACTCCGCTTTCAGAGATCTACCATCCTCTTCTGTACTTGGTGGGCACCAGATACATATATGGAGCACATACATACATACATACATACATGCATACATGTATGCATGCAAACAAAGCCTTTATATACATAATATATATATATGAATTAACCTTAGAATAAAAATCTAAAAGCTACAGAGAGGAGCCATCTTTCAGACAGCTTTTCTGGGGTTGTAACACTGGGAACATTTCTCAGTTGCTTCCCTTGAAAGCCATTTTCCATGGAGACCTGAAATGTGACTATTCTGCCTGAGATTTTGGTGATTTTTTTTTCCTCCTCCACTCCCTTATCGTTTTGTTTTCAGTGTAGGGGAGGGGAAGCTCTCCATAGGTGGCCTGCCCTGCCCTCTAACTCACTGCTCTCCCACCACAACCTCCCAAGTGCTAAGAGGACAATCTTCCATGAGATAAAATCTCAGTATTTTTCTATCTGAATAACTCTCCATAAAAATTAGGTTTGCCTCTAGTATGGACTTTATAAAAGACATATTTTTTTTTGTCTTTTCCCATCCAATTAGCCTGGAAATCTATTTCCATTGGGTTAATGGTTTAAAATTGTAAAAGCAATTTCATGTGCTTATGGAGGAAATGTAGGCCAAGTTGCTAGGAGAAAGATCAACATTAGCTTGAAGGATTGTTGATTTTTTTTTCTAACAATTTATATTGTTTTCTTGTTTGGGACAATTTCTGTTTTGCTGGTTCATTTTTAACAGTAAGTTCCTTGAGGAACTGGGTTTACAGGAAGTACTGTTTTAAGACTGTGTATTTGCTTTAAAATGAAATATATTGGCTTAACCTTAGCTACCTGGGTTTGAATAACTCTGAGAAAATTCTTTATAAAAGGCTGGTGATGTCATTCAGTTATTAGAGTAACATACACAAGTAGCATACACTAACATACACAAGGCCCAGAGTAAGATCCCCAACACCATAGCAAAACAAAATGTAGAAACAAAAAGCATGTATATGTTTATAACAAAATTTCCTCTCGGAGATTATATCAGTCACTATTATGTTCATGATAAAATACTATGACCATAAGCAGCTTACAGCAGAGAAAGGTTATTTGGGCTTTGCGATCCCTGAGGGAGAGTGACAGTGGATTCTGTGACAGTGGATGGCTGGAGCAGGGAGCTGAAAGACCACATCTCACACACACACGGGTAGCAGAAAGAGTAGGACTTGGGAGAGCCCGTAAACTCCCAAAGCCATCAATGACCTGCTTCCTCTGTCAAGGGTATACCTCCTAAAGGTTCTATAACTTCCTAGAACCGAGTGTTCACGTACATGATTCTATGGGGGACATTCCCTGTACAATTCCGAACATACAAAGAAGCTTAAAGTACATGTACATCAAGATTCTCAGTTACCAGCAAGTGAGGTTATCAGGGCTGTCCCGCAGCAAAGTGACATGAACGACCCTTCTTTTACATGTGTAACTTATACCCCATAAGCTTTCCTATTATTTTTGTGACACCATTTTGAAAATGTCAACACTCATATGATCTGACTTTCCTAATGGTTTTTGTGATAGTCTGCTCCGCCACCTCAGCCTTGGTTCTCTCCTTCCTGACTCCCAGGCTCATACAATGCCCACTCTTTGAAGCTTACGCTAAAGTTATATTTTATTAATACAACCTGCTTTCATAAGGGAGAGACTGTCCTATCCCTTGGATAGGTAGTAGTTACACCAGAATGCACTAATTTTGTACAATAAGAAACAGGAGAATCCAGGAAAGGAAAGCTGTCATTTAGTTTCACAGTATCAGTAGAAGGCTCTCTGGAGGAAGTGGTGTTTGAGTTGGACTTTGTGGCTCTGAAGGAAGGAGACTGATGGTCCAGCACTACCCCAGTCAACTGTGTTTAGTTGCTGTTTCTGAAGTTTTATGAAAAATGTGCTTATGTTTACATAGTTATTACATTTGGAAAGGATTATATTTTAGGACTGCATTTGAACTTTTAAATGAACAAGGCGAAAACCGCCAGAACACAGTTCAAAATTTGTCCGATGTTATTCTCTAACCCCTTTTCTTTGTTGTTTAGAAACAGTCAAAATAGAAGCAGTAATGAATGTGTGCATGTGTCTTTCTCTCAGTATGTGTGTGTGTGTGTGTGTGTGTGTGTGTGTGTGTGTATGTGTGTGTGGCACACATGCGCACTCATGAGTATGTGTCCATGTGTGCCTATAATAACAGAAACAAAACCCAACTGTTGATTTTTGTTCTTTTTAGATTGACATACTGTCCAGGCATAGACAGTATTTAGGGACAGTGTGGTGAGCTAACCCTGATGCTCAGACTCTTTGACGTTGGCTCTAGACTTTCAGACGCTGGTAGGAGACCATTTGGGACAATGTTGTGCAGGACCCTGTGCTCTCCACTTCTGGGGACTCTGATGTGGTGGGACTGAAATGGGGAGGGAAAGGGTCCAAAAAGGCTCAATTGGGAAGCAACAATTGGCACAAAGTCTTGATAGTAGCCTGTCTGTCTGTCTGTCTGTCTATCTATCTATCTATCTATCTATCTATCTATCTATCTATCTATTTATCTATCTATCTATCTACCTACCTACCTGACTTGTGTGTGTTTTCTTCCTGAATGGCTCTGTGCAGTAAATAAAGTAAAACCAATAATTATCAATGGACAACTGGGCCATATTTGTTGTAGAAGTATCAGCTCAGCATAAATTATTCTGTCTAAGCAGATAATCTAGAGAACTGCCCTGGAGTGAAATTTACCAGCTGTGTTCTTGAGAAAATAGTGAGGAAACTGTTGCCTGCTACTGTCTTTAAAGCTTAAATGAAGGTCTTTTGGGTTTGCAAAAGGATTTTTATGTGACTTTTTGGTATACAGAATGAGTCTACTTATTTAATGAATTAAATTTATCTTCATATATATAATTCATTATATGAAATAACTTCTTTTTTCATCTATGAAACCTTTCTGTATTCCAAGTGTATCTTCTTTTCAGACCCTTTGTCCTTAATGAGAACAGTAAGATTTTCACTAAGAGTTTACTCATTAATAAGTATAGGTTTACCTTATTCTTAGTTAACTGAGTCACGGCCTTTCGTCTTCCTATGAGTTTTTCTTCCTCTTATGATTTCTCTCCAGGCCAAAATTAAATAAGCTAATGGTCAGTGTGTATAGTTAGCATTGGGCTATATATTACATGTTAGTATCAGTACTATACCTTCTTTTTAAAATCTCTTCTGTCATATATTACATCCTAGCCACAGTTTCCCCTACGCCCAGTTCCTTTCTCCACTTCTCCCTTTCCCCAGATCCACTGCTTCTCTGTTTCCCTTCAGAGAGAGAAGGCCTCCCAGGGCTATCAACCAAACATGTGTCTACTATTTTGAAGAGCTGTTTTAGGAAAGTACTATTTCCACTGGCTACATGTCTTCAAGTCTAGTTCTGCTTCTTTTATAGAACCAGCTCAGAAACTTACGTTTAGGATTATAACATGCTAGAATGAGAATAGTCCCCAGTTGAGAACTATATACTTATATTGCTTTTTTTTTTTCTTATGCTGGTTATATCTAAAATGTTTTCAGCTAGGGAGATAGCCCTAACAGACAAGTGTTTTTAATTCAAGCACGAGTACCTAAATTGATCTCTAGAATGAATGTTAAAAGCCTAGCACATTGCTGTGCTCTTGTGCCAGCTATTGGTATGGGGAGATAGGCAGATCGCTGAGGTTTGCTGTCTAGTTGTCTTAGCCTTAATCTGTGAGCATTGGGCCAGTGAGAAATCTTGTGGTGTGCACTCTTAATTTCAGCACTTCAGAAGCAAAGGCAGGTAGATTTCAATGAGTTTTAGTCCAGCCTGGTCTATGTAGTGAGTTCCAGGACAGCCAGATTCATGTAGTGATATTCTCTCTTGAAAAAAACAAAAACAAAACCAACCAACCAAAGGTGCATGGTGTTTGAGGGAAATGACAGCCAAAGTTGACCTCTGACTTCCATTAGGTACATGCATGTGTGCTTGCATGAGCATACACATGTGTACATTTGCACACATGCACACAGTTTTAATTTATGTCTTTTAAACATTTTTATTACATTAAAATCTATTTGCATGTGTGTGTGCATGTGGAAATCAGAGGGTAGATTGAGGAGGTTGTTTCTCCTCTTTCCTTGTGTGTGTGTTCTGGGATTGAACTCAGGTCTTCAGGTTTGGTGGCAAGTGCCTTTACTGGCTGATTCACCTTGCTGGTCCTATTGTTTACTTCTAATTAAGAACTCGGGGTACTGTATAGACATTGTTTGTTGTAGATGAAAATTTTATGTTTAAAAATAATTGAGGTATAAGTTAATAAATATTTTTTATGAAAACAGACTTGTACAGAATATTAATGCACAGCAGATCACTTCCTTTAGGAGGCTGAAAAAAAAAATCCCAAGATTTCCAACTCGAAGATGTGCCCACTAACAGCTGTTTCCTATAATTGGAGCAATTTGCATGCAGAATAGAGAAAATGAATTATACAAAAGGGTACAGAGAGGAACAGCTATAACTCCCTGGCGGGTGCAGCAGCCCACAAAATAAACTTCCTTCAAATGACACTGGCATGATTAATTCTAAGCAACCTGGACACCAAACTGCCATCTAAAAATATTTTCATTAATTCTTTAAGGATTTTAATACAATGAAACTGCCTTTTTTGCAAGGGCCCCACAGCTTAAAATGCCAAGAGTGTATAGTGCTGCCAGCCACCAGCCTGCTGGGTGGGGCTACATGTTCACCCCAGTGTTCAGGTCATTTGAATATTCATGAAGGTTGGCAGGTGGTCAGTGGATAAGTGACTGCCACTACTCTAGGTCCTTTTGCTCTTTCTTTTTATTTAAATTAGAAAAACATACACGATAAAGTGAGGTGCTTCGTTCTTGACTTCTTCTGATGTCAGGTTTGAGGAAATGTTTCATCAGGTGGGCTAACGGAGAGTTGGACATTAAAATCTTGCCTTCAGCTGGGTTTGATGGCATATGCCTGTCTGCAATCTTGCACTCAGAAAACTGAGGCCTAAGGATTGAGATTTCCAGGCCAGCCTGAGCTACATGATGAAACACTGTCAAGTAGAAACAAAAGCAAACCTGTGTTTGCAGTGCCCTTCTCTGTGATTGTATCCTATCTGTGCCACGTGGACCCAACATTCATTTATACCACCAATATTTTAAAATAAAACACATCCTGTTTATGATGTTCCCTATTTGCAGGCACCTTTCACATTGAAGCTATGCTTGCAAGTGTATAGATGGTGTTTTATTCTCTGTTAAAGTGAAAGGAAGCAGAAGCTATCAAGATCTCCAGCCAGAGGCCATGGCTGACAGTCCCGTGGTCCAAATCCAAGCCTCTCTTCTTGCTGTTTCCATGTTGTTTTCATCTCAGAGGCTGCGTGGTGATTGGTTATCTTAGGGCGTGCTTTCCTAACTGGCACGAGGATGGATTTATACATTGTTGCATTGATACATATACACTGCTGCATTGTGTATATGTATCATCTTGGTTAGTTCAAATTGTAGTAACAAAGCACAATGGACCTGGTAGGTTAGAAACAGGAGATGTTTATTTCTTGCAGTCTGGTGGCTTGAAGTCTGATATCAGAGTGTCATCAAGTGCAGGTTCTGATGTGAGGATCCTAGTTATGATTATTGACTGTCTTCTTGCTATGGTCTCAAGTAGTGGAAGAGATCAGAAAGATCTTTAGACGGCAATGATGACTATGAAGGCAATGATGAATACAATTACTTCTGCTACAATTCTGCACAATGAGTTTGATTTTGAGTATTTTCATCCTCTCCCCTAATTCCTCTGTGCTCTAAGATCCCTTACCTCCCAACTTTGTGTCCCCCACTTTCCCACTACTCATCAAGTCCAATTTGTGCTGCCCAGATATCCATGGGTCTCACATTGAACATGGGGGACCTACTAGTGACAAATTCCCCAACAGGTATCAGCTGCCAACAGCTTCTCAGCTAGGGGAGATTCCATGTCCTCCCCTCTCCAAACTGCGGTTTGGTCTGGCTTGTTTGCACAGGGCTTGCCGCTACTGTTGTGAGTTCATGTAGGCAGCTGCACATTGAGTCCAGAGGATACTGTATCCCTTTGTTCATTGACACTGTCTCTGGCTCTTACAGTCTTTTGCCCTATCTTCTTCAATTGTTCCAAGCCTTGGGAAGAGAGGGTGTGGATGTTTCATTTAGGGCTAAGCATTCCACAGTCTCAGATTTTCCGCACCTTGGCCAGTTGCAGGTCTTTGTGTTAATTACCATCTGCTGCCTCTCCAGGAGTTGGAAATACAAAGTAAACTCAATCATGAAGGTTTCACCTTCCTAATCACCCCTCACAGCACTCATGTGATGCTATTAACATCAGACTAGAATGTTAACATGTGACTTTTGGGAAACACAAACATTCAGTATCTAGCAGTCACCATGTTTACTCTTCAGAAGCAGGTTCCAAGGGTCAGAGAAGTGAGGCAGCTTTGTGAAGGTAGTCTGGAGTGTGAGCCACATTGTAGCTTTGCACTCGGGTTTGCCAGCTGTTGCACCCTAACCACCTGTCATAAGCTGTAACTTGCCAAGGTAAAAGAGTGTTTGTTTGTCTGTCTGTTTCCTGTCCTTGAGGGAAGGCGAATAAACAAGTGGGGGTTTTAGTATATGGTCAGACAGAACTCTGGCTAGTTTCAGAGTAGTGATTTAGACCATTAATGGTTTGGGTGGTACTTTGTAGTCAGAAGGATTTTGTGAAGAAGCCAAGATCTGGATGAGGAAGAGAGAATGAAAGCATTGAGCATAGGTGGGAAGTGCTGGGTACGTTTGAGGGGAACCAGAGTGCAGATGAAGCACAGGGGCTCTGGTGGGGACTCACAGTGGGGAAGCCTGGAAATGTGACCTGGGCTGAGGACTCAGTGGACTGGGGTATGCGTCTCGACTTTCAACATATCCACTTTCCCAGTCTTACACCACGAAGCCACCATTTAAAGAGACTTTCAATTCTTTATGTGTGTGCCCGAGTGAATGTATGCACCACACGCACACAGGAGCTCGCCCAGCTTAGAAGAGGGTAACAGATCCTTTGTAACTGGGGTTAGGGCAGCTGTGAGATGCCATGTGGCTGCTGAGTACTGAATGCAGGTCTCCAGCAAGAGCAAGTGCTCTTAACTTCCCTGTGGCTCTGGCTTGTGATTGTTTTAGAAGAATGAAATTTCAGTTCCTACGGACTCTGATTCTCCAGACCTTGTTTTATTTTAAGAAATAATAACTATTTTGGTTGTTGTTTTTTTAATGTGTTGTTGTGGTGGGATCTCATTAGACCTCATTTTTGTGTCATCAGAAAGTAGAAGTAGTAACAAGTCCTAGTGTGCATGAGAAGTGACAGAGCCTGGGTTTCAGGTCTTAGGGACAAAAGCACACAGGACATCTCAGAGGACAGAGGCCTAGGCAGGGAGTATGTTTCCTTAACTCCCACTTTGGAGTGTTTCTTTTGTTAGGAAACTCTGTAGTTCTTTTGTTTCAGTGGTCCTCAACCTTCCTGATGCTGTGACTCCTTAAGACAGTTCCTCATGTGGTTGTGACCCCCAACCTTAAAATTGTTTGCATTGCTACTTCATAACTGTAATGTTGCTATATTATAATGTAAATACCTGTTCTACAGGATGGTCTTAGGCAACCCCAGTGAGGGCCATTCAACCTCTGAGGGGTCATAACCCACAGGGAGAGAACCAACATTTTACTTCTCTTGAGGTTGGATTACAGGCTCTGTCCTGTTCCTGAACATAATAGTTAAGACCCCCATTTGTGACCATGACTGGCTGTAATGAGCTACGCTCCACCCAGATTTTAATTTTAAAGTTTAGGTTTGGCTTTAGATAGGAAAAATGTTGTTATGGGTCCCAGAGAAGAAGAAATAAAGAAGAAATCAGAATCTAACCTTTGAAATGGGCACTGGCTGGGAAAATTGGGCCTGGTCTAGATGGTAGAATGTTTGTTTTTAACATCTCTTTGTCTGTTATTCTCATCTTTTCTGTTTTCTCTTTTAACTTTGCAGTGTGCAAAGACCCACCTTACAAGGTAGAAGAGTCCGGGTACGCTGGCTTCATATTGCCAATCGAAGTTTATTTTAAAAACAAGGTATGTAATCTTTACCCATTATTCCTTCAGAATCCTCTGTTAACCAAATAATAATAAAACAATAAAAATAATAATTCTAGCACTATAAAGAGTTAAAGCTAAGCTTGACTTCTTGAAATTTTGGTTACCACAACTTTTAATAATAGAGGCTATAAAAAGATAATTTCAATCATGTTGAATCAATTTACATAAAATTCATTAAATGCTCCTTTGAAGAGTGATTTCCATTCTGAAAAAAGATGGAAATGTTTGTAAAGTAGAAAAGAGAAATCAGAGTTTTTCCAGGAAATGTTTCTGTTCCTGCATTATCTATAGAATTTTTCAAAAATAAAATCCTGCATTATGTTTAGCTGATGAACTAATGAGTGGCCAATATATAAAGTTATTTCAGCCTGAGGTATTTTGGGTTCTATTGCACTTAAAAGATGTTACCACTATGTTTGGAGCAGAGTTCGTAGACTACATGACATGGGTGATCGTTGAACGTCCCTGGGGCTTCCTTTATCCGTGGCATGGGGAGGTAGAAGCGTCCTTCTCTTCTCAGAAGGTCGTTAGAAGGAGTCTGTGTATTGATGATGTGTGGAATATTTGCAACATTGTTTTCCTTTGTAAGTAAACATTTCTTTAAGTTCCGGTCTTCTTTTCAGCACTTCTGTTCTGTCTTTGTTTATAAACATGATAGATTCTTGTCTTTTTATCTAAGCTCTATACATTTTTGACACAAGAGGGTACCAAATCCTAAACTGGAGTAGTCTGTGCCTGAGTGGTGAAGTTAATACCACCAAACTCCTCTTCCCTCAGCTGCCAAAGCTACTGCTTGCTGCTTTTTCTATGTATTCATTAGATCAGTGATTTTGCTTACCCCCAGCAAAGCATTCAACCCCATGGCAGGCCTATAATAGAGCCTGAAGTTTTTAAAATGCTGCTATCCCCTCCCCCTACTCTCCCCCCCCCCCCCCCCCCCCCCATGAGACTCGGGCAGAGTCACATGGGGAAAGCCGGATTCGAACCGGGAGAGAGCAAAGGGCGCGGGCTCACCCTCTGCAGGCTGGCGCTTAAGCAGCTGCGCCACCGCTCGCTCGCTAATACTGCTATTTATTACTTTTAATTCAAAAGTATTATAGTGTCCTAAATGTGCCCTAAAGTGAGACAGTTCATTTTTTTTGTTTGTTTGTTTTGTTTTTTTGTTTTTAAGAGAAAAAGCACATGAGAAGAGAGAATTCAGTTCTCTAAGCATTCCATTCAAGTCTGGTCCTGGGCATAGCAGCAGCTCCCAAGCACAGATTAGAAAGCTGTTTTCACAGTCCACCAGAGTCATGCAAGCAGCATCCCTGGGGTGCAGCCTAGGATCTGCACATGTACTTGACAGACCATGTTGAATGACTCTGTGCTCAGGACAGGATCAGAGCTGTTGCAACCCACTCTAAAGCACTCAGTACTTTCCACAGCAACAGTGGCTTTTCCATGTCTAGAAGGCTTAGCTTTTCAACTCATCAAAGGTTTCCTTGTGACCAAGAGATATAAAATGACAAAGTATCCTACAGACTAAGAATGTAGTAGTAACAGGCTATGTTTTATTTTTTGTATATATTTTTTTCCACATTCCTGCCATGCCATCTTTTACAGCCTTCAACCTCCATTCGTTAGGGTACAGACAGACAGACAGACAGGGGGTGCAGACAGACAGACAGACAGGGGGGAGAGAGAGAGAGAGAGAGAGAGAGAGAGAGAGAGAGAGAGAGAGAGAGAGAGAGAGAGAGAGAGAGAACGGAGACAGAGAGAGACCGGAGACAGAGGAGCAGAGACATACTTGACAGTAACTTTTTTTTTTGTAGTTATTTGTTCGGTTTCTCACTTTGTTCTTGACTGGATGCTAAGTGCTTTACATGTTAATTTTTTAAAGTAAATTTAAAGAACTTTTGAGAAATGGAATTCATCATTGTTAGGAGATATCTCAATACATATTCTTTCTTATGCCTGAATAATATTAATAATTCACATTTTTATTTTTATTTGTAAGTTGGTGCCATTTGACCTGTCTAATCTTTGTGCCTATTAAGAGTGAATGTCACTTACTGGTTTTCATGTTGACATTTTGAAATCCCCTGGGTAAATGTCTACATAGGATTATATGGTTGTATTATATGTAATTATGTTTAACTTTCAGGGAGCTGCTAATTATATTCACAATCACCTTACCGTTTTATGCATTTTATATTTCCTTTAGCAGTGTATAGAAGTTGCTTTTGTGTTTATTTCTTTTTAACTGTAGATATCCTGTCGGTTGGGATCCATCCACGCTTCATCAAGATTTTGATTTGCATTTCCTTAATAACTTATGGTGATGTTGATCATCTCCATAAGCTGATTGTCTGTTTACTTATGTTTACTGGAGAAATGCCTTTTCTGACTTGTACGTGTTAGTTTTGAATAGACTATGTTTATGAAGAGGAGTTGGGAGCCTTTGCTCCCTTCACACCCACTGCCTTCAGTGCTGCAGGTATTTAGTTAGCTTCAGGCAGGACGCCTTGCCTCCCATCAATCACACTGTCATAACTAGTGTTATCCAGTGGTCGGATTATTTAGATGTTCGCCCACAAAGCTTTTCTCTCAAAGAGTAAGGAACTCTGGCTTGTGAGATTCTGTGATTGTGGGTGGACCCCTCTTCTGTCATCCACATGATCTAACATTGTACTGGCTTCAGACTGGACATAACCCCTATACCTGTGGGGCAGAAGAGGCAGATGTTGATGGTTTTGAGGCCAGTCTGGTTTGCACAGTGAGTGCCAGGCAGTCACTGTGGGTTGGGATTTAAGGCCTGTGCACCACCCCCAAGAATCATCATCTTACCTCTGAAATGTGAAATGCAGTGGTGTTTCTGATTGATGCAATGGTGTAGAGTATCCCAGGAAATTCCTTTATTTGTAAACAGAAATAACAGTGCTAATGTTAGTAAATAAACAGTTGTTTATGTCTTTATTTCAAACCCTGAGACCTAGCCTTCAGATTCTATGAATCTGATTAATTTATCTGTCTTAAATACCTCAAGGTAAAATAGTCACGACAATGCTGGTCCACTGAGACTGGCTTACTTATTTAGTATAGTGCCCTGGCAGCCTAGATGGACACATTGCTTTTCTTCTGACTTAACTGATTCTTGTGTAAAAGATTTAGTAACTGTAGGTGGTTTCTGCATAATGTTCATTTCATTTAGAGCATTTATTGTTTTATTTAAGTATTCACAGTCTTGGAGAGCAAATGTCCATTATAGGAATGATTTAAGACAAAAAGCGTCCTGAGAGGTGCGTTCTGCTGATGTTAGGAGAGTCTCAGTTCTGCTTATGAGGAATGTGGTCCCCCTCCCAGTCCTGGACTTGCTGTGCCTCTGACGAGCATGTCCTTAGTTGTTCTTGTTGACTGAGATGTCAGAGTCAAGAGGCCTGGTAGAGTGTGAGTCATTGTTTGGGGTCTCTATATTTTTATTCTGTCTTATTTTATATTTGTGTACAATATAACCAGCCTATTTGTGAAAACCATTTGTGTTTCACAGAAGCCAAACACAGCATTCACATTGAACCCCACTCGATCCTGGTGCTTTTGTTCAAAAAAACCCCACGCTCCTCCCTCTTAGCCTGTTCTCAGAGACAGTATGTGAGTGACTGGCAAGCACTGGACCTTATGTGTCATGAGGGGGATTCAGATTGCCCCTCCAGGAAACATTTATTTTATATTTAGTGAAAATACAGAGTTTTCTTATATAGATTTATTTTCATGTGTGTGTGTGTGTGTTTTGCTTTCATATGTGTTTGTGTACCCTCGGAGGTCAGAAGAGGGTACAGTATCCACCCTGGAACTGGAGTTAGGGTTGGTTCTTCCAGGAACTGCTGTTACATATAGTTCTGAAGCATCATTTGGGTGCTGGGAATCGAACCTGTCTCCTCTGAAAGAACAAGGACTGGTTTTAGCTGCTGAACATACTGGCTTCTTGTCTTTGAACTTTGAAGAATAATCTTTTCTGAGGCGCAAAGCTTAACATCATATTGATGTCTGCCTTCCAAGCTTCTGAGCATTTCTAGTTGACCAGAAAACAGCTTTATGGCCATTTTTTTCAAATAAACAAACAAATGAACTAAACGAAAAACAAAAAATTCTTTAAAAGAAAATTGCCCTCTAGAAAGACAGAAGAGCTTTTCTTAGGCTTTTGTGAGGAGCAATGGCTCCTTCTTCTGCTTATTTAAACTGTAAGGCTTATAAGGATGCCGTTACTTCTTCATTCATTCATTGTTTGGTGGTAATTAGTGATATTTCTCAACATATTTTTTTAAATACACAGAAGTGAATGCTTTTTGTAGTAAAAGAGTGTGGAATAAAATTTAGTGCTTTTGCCCCCTTGACTGCATCTGATTGATGATCGCTGACTGCCCCTTTGACTGTGTCTGATTGATGATCGTTGACTATTTTGATATAGCTGTTTTTAGGTTTTCCTCCATGTGTCTGCATGGGAGAGCATGTCAGCTTCGAGACTGGCTGGGTCATGATATATCATAGTTGATGATTTTTTTCTGTGACTTACCTTTAATTTACTTACCTATATAGTTCTCCAAGTAATAATTTAAAATCTCAAAATGAAGGAGCTATAGAGGAGACTTAGTGGTTAAGAGCATTTACTGTTGTTCTAGTGTTGTTCAGTTTCCTTCCAGTCCCTACATGGCTCAAGAGTCCCTGGAACTTTCGTTTGGGGGGGGGGGGGTCTGATGTTCTCTTCTGGCCTTCATGGGCACCTGCACATGTGTTGCACATATGTACCCTCACATACCTATACATACACATGAAGTAAATTACTAAATATACAAGATACTTGAATTATAGTCTATGGAAAGATGTAGCTCATTCTTAAGTTTTTTCTATTATAATCAATGGCACCATGAACATTTGCCCTCATACTTGAATATTTCTATTTAAGGAATTCTTAGTAATAGAGTCAAATATTATGAACATTTAGTATTGCTACATGTTACCAAACTGATTAAATGACTTTATCATTTATAAGATATTTATACTTTCATTTATAAGATATACCAGTGCCTTCCTTCTTAATTATAAGGTGGCTCTGAGTAGTTAAAAATTTAGAGGTGAGCTAGGCCACACATGATCATAACTCAGCATGATGATTACATGAGTGGAGAGGTCTGGGAGAAATATCTAGTTCAGGTTGCATTAGGAGGACCAGGACCTCTCTACAGAGGACCTAGCACTTTTGCTGGATCTTCAATGATACTTACATATTTTAACATACGTAGCCATGTAGAGAAATATGCTGGCAGTTTTAGGTGTGGGGGCATTCCATGAGAAAGCCAAAATCAATAAAAACACACAACATTGGGAACTCCAAGACCTTTAGAAGTGTGGAAGAAGGAGAGACTACTGTAAGGATGCAAATGAAATACAGGAAAGATGGTAAAAGACTGTGCTATTTGTTTCAAGAAATGAGATTATATCATTAAAAATGAGGAGCCTTTAAAGGCATTTTAAATAAGTAATGGCATGATTTTTTTTGCATTAGAAAAAAAAATCAGTCACTTGTCATAAAATACAGACTGAGGCAAGTTTGGAACCAGAGGACTATGTAAGAGGTAGTGATGCTCTTAGATAAGGCAGGGCTCGTAGTGACTAGAGAATAGGGGGTTGATAAGAATCCTAGTTAGAATAGGAAGAAAAATTCACTGTGATGAGTGATAGAGGCCGAAGAATGGAGGATGAGATGAGCTTCATGAGCTGTAATGTTGACAGCCAACCCACACCGAGTCTGTCAAGAAGCAGAACATCGACATATGGCAGCTGAGGAGAGCTGGCCGTCAGCTGGGCCAAGGTGATATATGGAGACAAGAATCCCAGAGCCAGATTATGAATGTCCTCATGTAGCACACATATCTCATTAGAGTTTTAAGGTGATGTACATGGGAAGCTGTTGAAATTTTAACCAAGGAATACAAATGAGTAGACATTTGGTTTATAAAGATAATTTTGAAGGCCAAATGATGGAAGAATTGAGAAAAAATGATCAGAGGAAGGCCTAGTAGAGGTAGGATTTGTGGCAATAGGAGTGAAGTCGATATTGGATGCTGAGGGCAAGGTGAGAAAGAAGTAGAAGGAGTTGGATAGCTATGTTCATGGTTCGGTCCACTTGAGAAACCAAGGGGAGATGGTAAGTTTATCTTTTTCAGTGGTCTCCTAATGCAAATGAAAATTTCACCTACTTGTAGATTGTATTATCTTTGTCAGAATTACTTGGATACAATTTTAAGTATCTAGGTCTTTTCTGTTTCTTATGATGATTAAATCTGTTTTTAAACTTTCTATTTTTGCCTCTTAATTTTCTTAACCTCCAGGAAGAACCTAAGAAAGTCCGCTTTGATTATGACTTATTCCTGCATCTTGAAGGCCACCCACCAGTGAATCACCTCCGCTGTGAGAAGCTGACTTTCAATAACCCCACAGAGGACTTCAGAAGAAAGTTGCTGAAGGCAGGAGGGGTAAGTGGTGCTCCGTTGTAAACCAGATAAACAAACCACCTTTACTACTAAAATATATTGGTTGCTAGTACGTGAACTGATATTCTGGAAGAGCCCCAAGAGTAAAGTACTTTAATGATTTAACTGTGCACTCAAGATTTTGAATCTAGAGGAAGGCAAACTCTAGATTCAAAATCTTGAGGTAGGTTCGAATCTGAAATGGCATATCTGGTTGGAACAGCCTTAATGTCTAAGAGGGTCAAGTTTATTTTGACAATGCAGCCTGTACTACTTCTCCTAGGTGCATATGAACAAACAGCTTCCTCCTTGAGCAGGTGCTAAAAACAGGCCAAAGAAATGCTCCTGCCCAAGCTTAACTCAGAAAACTAATGAGTTGATGCTGTTACTTTTCATGAATGTATTTAACTTAAAGTCAGCATCATCATCAAAAATGCCAGCTCAGTATGAGTAACAACTCATGAACTTGGCATCAATGGAGCTCCCTGCTCAACTTGAGAGCCCCTCTTTAAGAGTCTCCTTCCTGAAGCTGAGGGGATTTTCAACCCCATGGGGGAAGCAACAGTGTCAACTGGCTAGACCCCCCCAAGCTCCCGGGGACTGGACCACCAGCCAAAGAGTACATATGGAGGGACCCATGGCTCTGGCCACATATGTTACAGAGGATGGCTTTATTGGACATCAGTGGGAGGAGTGGCCCTTGGGCCTGAGAGGGTTTAATGCCCCAATGTAGGGAATTGCCAGGGCAGGAAGGCAGGAGTGGGAGGATGCGTGAGGGAGTACTCTCATAGAGGCGGGGTGGTGGTGGATGGGATAGGGAGTTCCGGAGGGGAGACCTGGAAAGGGGATAACATTCAAAATGTAAATAAAGAAACTATCCAACAACAACAACAAAGAGTCTCCTTCCCCTGAGCAATTGCTTGTAACTGGTGGTAGGACCTTACTGAGGTGCTTGGGAATCTTGTTTTTATGAGTATCCTGAGTCTTGTGCATCTCCTTCCTCCCACCAAGAGGACATGTTTTAATTTGGGAGAATTATCTATGTAACAAACCTGAAACAAGCAACAGACTGCATGCACTGAAGACTAGGATCTGCACTTGGTTAGATTGGCCTATGGAAAGTTTTAGGAAAAGTTGAAGGTTAGGTGAAAAATTATATAGCATGGAGTTACTGTCCAGGCTTCCTTGATCACAATGAATGGAAGCATAATTCGTTTACCTAATACATTTGTGTCATTTGAATACATATTTTTGGTTTTGAATTGTAAGTACAAGCAATTTTCCTTTTAGTTGAAGGTAATAGGTGGTATATTTTGCCCTTATAGTTGGTAAGTTGGAAAACAATTTTGTATTTCTTGCTGACAAAAACCTTGAAGATGTTTGTTTCAGCCAGTTTAATGGCACAGATAAAGATTATGAATGAACCAAAATCTTCTTTAAAATCAGCGTCACCCAGACCATCAACCCTTCTTCAGGCCAACTTTCTTAATCAACTCATTCACATGAGACCCAATTCAGATGTAGACTTGAACTTGGTTCTTTACCTCACAACCTCTACATTTAGTTTATCTGGAAGGTTTTTTGAGTAGTTTTGTATCTGTGAACACTTTTTATAAAACATTTCTTCTAAAGCATTTACAAATTCATTGCTTCTGAATATGATTCACATCACTGGAAAACTCTGCCAAAGGGCCGTGTGGGATATTATTTTAGCATCGTATTTTTTCCCTTTAGAGATCACAGACAATTATTTTGGTAATTGTAGGAAAGCAGTGGACCCTGCAAAGAGAAGGTGTCCATCTATGTAATTGTGTGACCAATTCGGAATATGTGGAGACATTCCTTTTGAGCCAGGTTTCACCAGGCTTTTTGTTCTTCTTTTGTCCTTTCCTCTGAACTGCTAAACATGCATTTGAAGCTCTGAAGTATTTTTTCCATGTTCAGTTCTTTACTGTACTAGTATGTTTGCAGATGACGAGTTAAATAAGTATTGGAGAGCCACTTTCAGTAACAAGGAAATTATGTTCCTGACGGAACAAGTTTTATAAGATCTTAAAACTTGGAACTTCATTGCTTCTTGGCATTTAGGGTAAGGACAAATGTAAAAATGGGAAACTGGTATATATTTATTAAAGAAGTTGTTTTTAAGATAACCCTTTTAATTATTTTAATAGTTATAAAGAGTAGTACAGAAGTTACCTATTTACCTATGGTTATGCTCTTAACAGTAATCTGGTCTGTCTTAAATCCAACACCGTCACTTGGTCACTAGTTTTCTTTTTGAGGGTAGCACATTAGGCCTCCTGGATTTTCTGCTTGATAGGTAACTGAAGTTTGTGGGTTATGGGACTTGAAGACATCAGGCTAATGATAAGAGGTTATAGGGAAAGGTAAATATTACATGAAATGTTTTAAAACAGGCATGTAATCCCAGAGTGTGGAAAGGTTAGAGGTCAGAGAGGCAGTACCACATCCTGGGAAAGTCTCCTGTTGGTTTTGGTGGTTTGTTTGACTGGTGTTTATTTCCCAGTAACCTCCAGTGACCTTTGACCTCTAGCTTCCTTCTTCATGTTTCTCCAAGTAACCTTTGAAACCCAGGGATATTTTCCTGTTAGGCTTCAAATGTGTCTTGACAGGTTCAAAATGTGTGCAATGTGGAATGTTCCTTGTACAGATCATTTGGCATACTTAATAATTTATTTAAAGAACTGATTCTAGTGAATTTTGTCACAAAGTGAAAACTTAAAAAATTCACTTGCAATTATGGTAATCCATAGATTATACCTTATCTGTGTAGATTAAATTTCCTTCTATGAAAATGTTCAGATCATTTATAGACTACTAAACAGCTGTGGCGTGGATTAGTTTTTAACTGGCATTGCAATATTTACTGTTGTCTTAGTGTGGTCTAAAAGCTACAGACGAGCCATTTTGCTTTTATTGAAATCTATTTCTTCAGATAACTTTTTTTAAAAAAATGGGTCTGTTTTGGCAGACACAGCGGTTCTGTGTTCTTTATTCTTAAATACTAGATTAATATATGTGGCAGATGTGTGTGGGTTCTACCCTTAGAGGACTAGAACTGAGCCCTTCCTCCTACGTCCTGTGTAATTGTTCTGTAGAGCTTGCGACATGAATGGCGGGTTGTTCATGGCTTTGCTGACCATCATCTACTTAGGATGCCCTTTCACCGGAGGTATTTTTATGATACTTGGAATGTAGATTTATGAAGCAGGTGAACAAATGAGAAGTTTACTGAAAACAAATTATAAAGAAGGATATTTTAAGACCGATTCAGAATGTATATAATTCTAACACTTACTAAGGACCAAGTAAACTTTGCATATTGAGACAAGGTTTTTCCATGAAGAATTGAATCTTGGCCAGATGGTTTGCACTAAAGGACTTGGAGCATCTTCAACCTTTTTCAGAGTTCACCAGTGTTTTGATTTTATAGTAATGAGTATTGAGAATGCTGCTTTATATAAATATTATAACATTGCAGAAATATGTTTAGGCCATTTCAGAAATTATTTTAATTCTGCCCTAATCTCATGCCCAAATCCATTATATTTTTAAAAATGAAATGCAAGTCAGTAACTGGCAACATATCACTACAACACAATACAACACAAATATATCAGATGTCTTAATTTGATATGATCAGAGGATACTGTTTTGTTTTTTATTGTATTAACTAAATCATTATGTTTCAGCAGCAACAGGAAAAGGTGTCTGTCCAGTGAGACCGTTGCAATTTATACTGTTTCAGTCTGGATCTAGGTGGTTTCTGGCTTTGAGCATTGGGGTTGTATATAGTAAAGATACATGTAATGCAGAATACTTCTTTGTTTCAGAACTGCAGGGAAACTTTGCCATACTGCACAGGCTAATGCGGCCAAAATTACCTCAAATTCAATATGTATTTGATTTTGCAGTAATTTTTGTTGATTGCACATCAGAAACTGTATGTGAAAGCTAGAGATTAGTGTCCAGGCACCTTCTTCAATTCTCTACCTTACTTTTTAAAACTTAAGATTACTTATTTTATGTTGCCCAAGCTGGCCTCAAACTCGTGATCCTCCTGTCTCTGCCTCCTTCAGCAAATCCTACCAGCGTGCACCACCACAACCAGCTTGTTTTATGTTGTATGAGTGATTTGCCCACTTATCCGCCTTTTTTTACATATGTGCTTGGCATTGGATCTCCTAGAATGGGAGTTAATGGATGTTTGTGAGCTGCCATATGGTTGCTAGGAATCGAACCCAGGTCCTCTGTAAGACCAAATGGTGTTAGCCATTGAGCTATCTCTCCAACCTCTCTACCTTTCTTTTGAGACAGGGTTTTTTTTTTTTTTTAAATAAACCTGGGCTCACTGACTTTGTTAGACAAGCTAGCAGCAAGCACCAGGGACCCTCCTGCCTTGATTCCCTATACTGGGGTTACTAGCTTGGGTTTTTATATAGTTACTGGGGATATGAACAGATCTGGGTACTAGCTCAGCAATCCCAACTGTCCCATCTCCCAAGTTCTAAAAACTTTTTTTACAGATGCCAAATGTGTGTGGCCTGGACTTTCAGTTACCTGACCCTGTGTGGCTTGCCACCCGTGGTTTAAGAAGGTGGGGAGCAACAATCTTTGTTTGGCTCTGTTTCTCTTTCCCTTTTTTTTTTTTTCCCTTTAATGCCAAAAGTACACAGTGCTCTGAAAAGTTAAACTTGGCTTTTCTGGAGATCAGAAAGGTTGCTGTTAGGGCTGGAAGCCTCTTGGAAAATGCTTTTCAGCTCTCAGAAGATGATTCCAAAGAACTTTTTGCCAGAAGGATCTTGAAAACTTGCAGATTAGTTTCTAAATAATCTTCAGACCTACAGCTCTGTGTTAAATTTCCCTCTCATGAGTAGATTTATTTTTCAATATCATAACTGATTTCTAAACTTTCTCAAAGAAATCTTCATGGACATTTCTCTGGAAAGAAAAATACCTTGTGATACTCCACTGAATTTCATCCCTTAATATTAAAAGTATCTATGCCTTAAAAGAGTAAAAGTGCATTTGTATTTAGGAATCACTTTCTGGGTCTTTTAACACTGAGACCTGGAAGATAATGTCCTTTAAATGAACAAGTAGAACTTACTGGGGACAGTGGGTTTGGTTTAGATCCAGACCTGCCAAGCCTTGAGGTACAGTACATATTTACTATTACTTTATTTATGAATATATTAATGGAGAAAATTCCCTTATTTTGAGGTCTTTTTGATTGACAAGGAAGGGGGTAGTGCTGAATAAATCTTTGAATTTTATGCAAAAAGACTGGGAGACCCCCTACCCACAATGGAGCAGTACCTCCCTGTTCCAGTGAAGTATTTCTGGTTAATTCCTGGAAAAAGGAACTGATGATCACTTTTGAACCCATCCTAGAATTGTGTTGCTCAAAATTCTGGGATTAAAGGATTTGTGATGTTGAAAGATGACTTTTGATTCACTTTTTTTTTCTTTTATATATAGGAAAGGGATGTGTTAAGGTTTATGGTCTGTCAGTGTCAAACACTGGAGTGGAAAGCAGATTAGCTTCCCTTCTGGGTTTTCATAGCACAGGCATGTATCCACTTGTGTGTCACACAACTGTAGCTGTCCTTTCTGAAGAGCTGGTGGTACAGGGTGGTATTTAGGCAAATCTGAATTCAGGTGGAAGCCTTATCTGTGTTATCCTCTATCCTGTGTGTGGAATCTGTTTTTCTGTTGTGTAGTGGGTGTGTAGGGGTTGTGGAACCATGCTGACCAGCACTGGAGACCGCAGAGTTGTGGTTCTTCTCCTGAGAATATCCTCGGAGGATAAACAGCTGCTGGTGACTTTTATGCTGAACACTTAAGCATGTTCTAGGAAGGGTTTGTTATTTTTGTAAACTGCTTGGTACTGACATGAACGGTGGTGTGCTGAGCATTGCTGTAGAGCAGTGATGGGCCTGTGTTGGTTGTGTGTAATGGGTGATTTGTGCTATTCTTTTCCTCAAGGAACTTATACTCTGTATTTTGTTTGCCTGAAATTTAATTTCAGATTTATTTAAAATATCAGTTTAAAAGACTTGAGTCTTCTTTAGAAAAATTAGTGACTCTTACCGTTGTTCTGAATTCTCAGTTTTTCTGAGATTAAAGCCTTCTGAAAGCTGTTTCCACTTAGAGGAGATCACATGTATTCTATCCAGCCAAGGTGTTGCATCCTTGTGTTGGCATGACAAACACCCTAAAAATGGTCAGGCATCTTAGAACTAAGCTCATTTCCTAGTTGCTCTGTTCTTTGGCCTGGAAACCAAGTGTTATGTCATTCTTTAGAGGCCAGTGGTTGGATCCTAGCCTCCTTCCCTCCTACTCTCCTCTCTGTCAACTAAACAGGCCAAACTCTAAACACGTTGTTCAGGCTATTTCTGAATCACTGGCAAGCAGTTAACTTTGAGGGCTGAAGCATTAAAACTAACCACAGCAGTTGTTAAAGCCAGGGTTTCTATAGGCAGAAATCCAATTCTGTTCAGACACCACCTGTTTCAATAGAACATCTCAGGCACCCATTTGGCAAGAACTGTTTGAGAAGACATGGGGAGCATGCTTCCAGTCTGTATTAAGTCTGGAGCATAATGCAGTCCTGGTTCTCAGTTGTGACAGTTACATTTCTATATGATCTTGGGTTTATGAAAAAATATAAGTTAGAACTTTTCTGAAATGCTGCTATCATGAAGTGGACTTCCAAACAAAGGTTTTGCTTGTTAAAGATCCAGAGAGATCTGTGATACAGAACTTTCCCTCCTGCCAAGCCTTTTGAACATGATGATGTAATGTCAGGTCTGACATTAACCTAGGTAAGGCCATGCAGTATTCTTTTTATAGGGTGTTAGGAACTCTTTGACTTCTCAGTTATAAAGATTACATTTGTCCTCCCATCCTGATTATAATTTTTTTCAATAAGTAAACACCCCATATAAAATGATACACAATAAGCCAGCCTTCTGTGGTCACCAATAATACTAAATCAGATGCCCCAGTTCTTGGTGACAGGGGAAACTAAATTTCTATGCTAGTAGGATAAATTCCTAGGAATACTGTCGTAGATTCAAAGCACAAAGGGGAATTTAAGTTTTGATGGCCATGTACAGATCTCTTGTTAAAGAGGCTTGGCTTCTTCATGCTTGCAGTAACAGCAGCCTGTGTGACTATTCATTTCTGCTTGTGATTTATTACTACTCCCCCATGGTGGGTGGAAATCGTATCACGTTTTTAATTCACATTGCTCCTGTGAGCGA
>NC_047662.1:65215297-65297797 GCF_011762505.2 Arvicanthis niloticus
CTGTTTATAAACTCTTTGGAGAAGTGAAGAAATGAGCAACAACTCAATTTCAGATACTTACTTTTTTTTTTTTTTTTTTTTTTTTTTACGTGTAAAACATTTAGCTGTCCCTTAGAACAGTTTCTTACTTTAAAAAATATTACTTATGTTTTGTTGTATCAGAAAGAAGAGAAAAAAATCTTAGAAACTTAATCTTAAGCGTGCGATGAATTGAAAGGGTTCTGAAGAATCCTGTAGAATCTGTTTTCTTTGTGCAGGTACCAGATGTTGATGTTGGCAGCAGTTAAGAGGGTCACAGGGCATTTAAAATCACTAGGCTGTGGGGAATAAAATTCCAGGTCTATTGCACTGAAAATTATTTAAAACTTGTGTTTACTCAGTGGTAAGTAGTACAAAAAGCATTTTTTTTCCTATATGAGTGTGTTTTAAACAGGTACCTTAGACATACATGATCGATGAAGATGCTCAAAACACATTTCTGTCCTAGTGGCTCTTAGCACTGCAATTCACTGGTTCCGTTGAAGTCTGTATGTACATGTGCAGAGCTGATCACTCTGCACTTGACCTTCCTTGGGAGCTATTCATTTCATGTAGTAGAGGGCTAAGGCTGTATAGCTGTGCAAAAAGGGAAAAAGGCATAGCACTACACTTAGGTAGCATTTCCTTTGTGCTCCCTGGCAGTAATTTTAAAAAGAAAATAGGTGTTTGTATGCCCACCCCCGCTGTTATTTTTGAGGCTGAGCTAAGTTTGTTTCTCATTGATAAAATAGCGTTTGTAGTTTCAATGCCAAAATAGAAAGTAAAAAATGGTTTTGAAGAACAAAACAAATTCCAACAGGGGTACCTTCCTGTTCTCACTATAGATTCTTATTCTTGTTCTATGGGAGTCACACTTGAGTGAGTTAGATTGCCTCCTTTTCTTGGTTTTCCAAAGGAGTTTAATACATAGTTCTTCCAGTTTGCCTCATCTCTTTAGTTAGGAAGTTTGAGCCAATGCTGTAAGTGCAATGAAATTTATTTCTTCTAGTCTGTAGTTATCCTTATCACTGTCCATCAAGGACCGTATCCCAGCTTTTTGTGGAAAGGGAAGTACTATTCTATCAGTCAGAGGGGAAATGACTAGGAGGAAAAGGCTGATCTCAGCAGCCCTTCATCGCTGGGATTGTGATTAACTTCAGATTGCGTGTAATTAATTATACAGAGTTGAAATAAGAAAAGTATTATGTGTGCTGAAGTTAATTTTTGTACACCCAAGCAGTTGAGACGTTGCTTGTTCTGGTTGTAGATCCTGGAGCCTTGGTTTTTATTTAGTGACAAAGAGAGGTGTGTTGTTATTTGTGTTCTCATGTGTCGCTTAACATTGGGAACATGCTAGGACATTTAGATTGAATTGCTATGTAAATACCAAATATTCTTCACAGTCCTAGATGGTGTAGCCTATTCATTTAGGTCACATGGTATATCATCTTGCTCCTAAGTCACAAGACTATACAGCATCCTTCTGTTCTGCATGTTGCAGTCAACTGGAACAGATATTTTTATAACTAGACATATCTGAACACAGAAAAGATACAGTAAGAATACAGTAGGAATGCTGAAAATGATGTATATATGGGGGACACTTCTTATGAGTGGAGCTTACAAACCTAAGGATTTGGATGAGTGGGCGAGCAAATGGTGTGTGACCGTGAGGACCTGGGGCATTATAGCAAACTGTAGACTTTATAAGAGCTATGCACTTAGTCTATACTGAGATTATTCAAAGTTGGTTCTTTAGTAATTAATCAAGTTACTAAATCTTTGCATTTTATAAAACTTAGTTTTAAATGTTTGAATCTTATACTTAGCTTACTATATGGATACATTATACAGGTGTACCAAAGTACAAGACTATTTGACTGTTTTCAAGAAATTTTTTATTTAAAAACTTTTTTTGATTAAAACCTAATATGCAAACATATATAAGCCTAAATCTAAATAGTGTCCAGATCACATCTTGTCATTCTGAAAAGCCTTCCATGGTAGTGACAAGGTGGAGATGCCCTTTGCTTAGTACCTTCTCTCGGGCCCTTCTGAGGACTACCTGGGGATTTTTTTCAGAAATAAGTCCATAGTAGTTTTTCTAGTTTTTTCTTCCGTTTATTTTTTTTTATCATAGATGTATTTGTAAGTTGATGATTTACCATAAATATTTTGCTCCAACAAAAAGGCTTTCATTTTCTTGTCCTTCAATTTTTTTTCTTTTTCAACTATGTGCTCATTAGATAATTTTATAAAAAAAATTGCTTCATGGCAGTCTGTGGGATTATGGGGTACACATGGTCCATTGTCAAATGAAGCATTGTCTGAACAGCTAGCTGTCACACACAGCCACTTGATGTTTGGATTGATAGTATGTGTAGCCACAGATCCTATATCCACAGGGTTTCTGATCGAACAATGGCAGTAGTTGTTTTAAACTAAAGTATCATAACTTACCATTATTGTCATTATTATGACATAGGTCTTATATATATGTGTGTGTGTATATATATTTGTTATATTTACCTGTATTAATATTGCTCATCATTGTACATGTGTAAAGGAAACAGATTTACATGGTAAGCAGCACTGAGGGAGAATTTTTGAATGCCTTTGTCATATCTGTAGTTCAGTGGAGTATACAAAACAAGCAGTGCCTACTGTGTAAGGAATGCTTAAAGGGCTAGTCAGTGTTGGATATTACTCCCAGCTAGAACTCGCTTAAACTGTCCTATTTTACAGTTACTTGGAAAAATACGTAGAAGCCTAGTGTTTGGAGTCAGTAGATTTGTTTTGTAACCTGTGAAGTGTGATCCTGGGATTAGTGCATCTAACCTCTGAACTTTCCAGTCATTGTCTGTGCAGTGAGGATGCCAGTAATGCTTTTCTTTTGGATGGTATGAGGATATAGGAATACCTTTTGTAAAATTATATGCAGTTCAGTAACTTACTAAGGTATTCTTGCCAAATGACCTAAATTAGAAGGAGGGTGATTTGGATCAAGTCCCTGAGTTCACTGACTAGAGTCAGATTACATTTGTCCATTCTACTTGGAAAGGGGAGAGCCGTCAAAGATGTATGGTTTTAATCTTATTTTTGTTAGAGGCTATGACTACTCTAACCCCCATAGCTTCAATTAAAAAACTTGAAAATAGTTCATTTTCTGTTCTAATTACTTGGCAGAAATTTAGAATAGAAAGAAACTTGTAACAACCAACCTTTCCTTTGCACTTACAGATCAACAAAAGAGATTCTTGGGTCCTAGAGACCAAAGAAAGAATCAGCAGGAATGCCCAGGGTGAATGATGGAGTGCAGAGCCTGGCTGGTAATTACTTTCACTGAGCTAAAACATTAACTTGATACATGGGAGCAAGGCCAGATGACAGTCGGGAGTTGGACCTCTTCCTCCCTGTGGACTGTCCATACTTGCCTTGTGGAGGTAGTAGTTTCTTTGGTGGGAGACTACAGTCCAGCTTCCTTTCCTGAGGCTTGGCGTGGGTTTTCATCTACCAGCCTGGTAGACGAGGAGTGCTATCTTTGTTTTGGTTATTGTAATGATATGTGTTTAGGTCAGCCTGCTTTCTGAGATGGCAAGAACTCCCAGTTTCTCAAGACTTTTCAATAGGATACCAGATATTGACAGAGTTTCTCAAGACTTTTCAGTAGGATACCAGATATTAACAGAGATTCTCTCATCTTGGGGCTCAGCTACTTTTTAAAAAAATTTTTTCATACTGTGGGCTGTTGAACCCTCAGCCTTGCACATGGTTGATAAGCATCTTAGCATTAACCTGTATTCTGGACTTTGAAGGCTTAGCTTTTGGAGTTATGTAACATGTCTACTTAAACGAATTTCTTATATTGAGCTGGAGAATATTGTTCTCTTCAGAAGAGCCAGGGGATAATTTTTTAATGACCTGATAGTTATTAACACTTCACTGCTTTGCTATCTGGGATAGATTGTGAGTCCACAATGAAGCTCACTGATGTGCTTGTGAAGCGATGTAGGTTTTCATACATGCATGGTTTCAGATGGCCATAGAATGCAAAGTACGTGAGAACTCACTCAGTGCACTGTGCTCTTCATGCCTGCCGTCACAGCATACAGCATCACAACCTGAACTCAAATTTTCTGTGTTCAAGTTGGTTATTACCTCATGGGAATAATAGTTATTGTCATCAGAGACTTAGAACAGACTAAGTCTTAGAATCTGTACTAAAGACAGAAATGGTCTAGATCATGTGCACTCCCTTACTGTTTACTTTTATCTTCATCATGCTCCATTTCTACAGCCGCCATGTTTTATGCTGGTCAGGCAGTTCTCTGTTGTGTACCATATTGTTGAAGTTTAACTTTCTGATAAAGAATCTGTGGTTTCTTGCCATCCCCCAAACAGGCTGACCCAAACATCTGTCACTGTGTTAGCCAAAAAGGGGTACTTACTACTCTAGCCTGCCAGGGTGGGCATATACTTTAGACTGTATGAAAAGAATGCTTATCAGTGTTGATGTTTTTGACATCCATGGAGATCCAGAAAGGCAGATAATGGATATTGAATTTACAGATGCTGTAAATTCTAATGTTAGATTTTATATTTTGTGTATTTATGAGTTATTTATATTTCTGATATATAAACATTTGTCACATGTGGTTCTATAAATATATTCTCTTGCAACAGACATTCTGTGGAATCATGATTTCATTGTTGAGACATTTACTATAATTTCTTAGACATCTAAATTGAAGGTATACTATTTCAAGTATCTAAATACTGAGTCTGACTGTCATCAGAATAAGTTGGAAGGCTTCAATTATAAAATGTGTTAGGATGAGATTCCTTAAAAGAGCTCAATTTTGTGGAATTTTAAATGACACTAGAATATTATTGATAAACAGGAATATTTATTAAGCATCAGATGAATCAGCTGTGACACCATTAGTTGGTTTCATCTTTGTGGGATGTACTTGTTGCCTCAATGCCAGTGTAGCTTAGTAGAAGTGACTGGGGCTGTGGAACAATACTGGTTTGGTAGTTTACCTATTTTCTTTACTTATAAGCTTTGGGATTGGGTTTATTGTTTTTCCAAACCTTCATTGTCACAGAATTGGAACACAGGGCTGGAGATGGTTCAGTGGTTCCTCTTGAAGAAGATCAGTTTGGGGTTTGATTCCCAGCACCCATGGTAGCTCACAACTGTCTGTAACTGGCACTCATGTGGTGTACATACATCTATGCAGACAAAGCATCCATACACATAAAATAAATATAAATTTTAAGCAAGGGTGCTATCTCCTTGGCGAGATTCCTAATCTTAAACTGACTTGCTCTTGATTTTTTTCTGACGACAACCTTTCCCTCAACCCCTTTTCCTATATTTCAGAAGGATCAAGTCATGGCATAAGGAAAATTGGAAAGTTTTTGTTTTTATACTAGCATTTTCTGTAGTTAGCCTTGTAAATCATGTCTTTACTGTGGAACTCTTGGCTCCTATAAATCTCAGGCCCTCAGGAATGAAACCCATGACAATCATGAAGTGCCTTACTTCAAAAGATGAGAAAACCAAGGAAACAAAGTGTTCTTTTGCAGCAGAGTTGTGTTTATGCGTCTCCTTAGCATCACCTGGGGACATGGAGAACGGCATTCCCATCCACCTGACTGTCAGTGGCATGCATGGTGTGGAGAAAGCTTTGGGACTGAGCAGAGGTGTATAATTGTATGGCAGAGTGGCCTTCCTTGACCATTCTTTCCTCTTCAGGATTCCTGTAACTGTCATCAGATGGTTCGTACTCTCAGCTGTTTCCTATACTGCAGTGAAGTCAAGAGTATGTCTTTTAAAAGAACAGGATTAACTGTTATGGTTTTTCCTTTCCTTTCCTTTCCTTTCCTTTCCTTTTCCTTTTCCTTTTCCTTTTCCTTTTCCTTTTCCTTTTCCTTTTCCTTAACACTAGCATCTTGGAGTGGAGAAACGTCTGTAAAACATGGAGCCTTCTTTTCTGTCTTCCCTAGAGCTTTCCCACTTCTTTTGCTTACTTATCCCACCTACATTGCTTTGAAATGTCCACCCTACAAAAGTGAGAAATTACTCTGTCAACATTGGTGATATCAATTATACTCGCGGTCCACTCTAGTTTTACTCTTCCTGGGGATTTTACAGAGCATTGCATCTTCCTCGGGTCAGTTCAAGGCCTCAGGGAGGTTGAAAATTGATCTAGAGAGTGGATGAACCCAGTGAAGAGTGATTCAGGTCTTGGGGTTTTCCTGAGATAGATCCTATATTATACCTGGTAATATTTGAATGCCTGAGGTAAAGGCATTAATTGTCAGAACAGATGCTCCAATGGAAAGAACAAGCTACAGGGCACAGGAAGAGATGATGATTGTGTTCTGTGGGGGTATGTGCAATAGTTGAGCTTAAAAATAAGAAAGACTTTACATTCATACTTGTTTTCGTGCTTTGGGTAGATGCTGTCTGTAAGGCATATATACACAGGAGGGTGGTTGATGTGCTCAGAAGCTTTTGACTCTCTGGTGTTTAGGATAATAGGTTTTCATCATTGTCTTAGTTACTTTTATATTGCTGTGCTAAAATACCATAACCAGGCAACTTATAACATATCTTTTTTAACTTGAGATTCATAGTTCCCCGAGGGTTAGAGTCCATGACCAGTGTGGTAGTGAGCATGCCATCAGGCATACAAGCGTGGTGCTGGAGCAGTACCTGAGAGCTTACCTCTCATCCACAAGTGTGAGTCGAGAATGAGAAATAATTGGTAATGGTATGGACTTTTCACACCTCAAAACCCACCGATAGTGACACATCCTCTACAGCAAGACCACACCTCCATCCATCCTAAACAGTTCCACCAACTGGATAGCAAGCATTCAAATACATAAGCCTATGTGAACTATTCTCATTCAGACTACCACAATCATCATAAATTTGAAAATACAAAAAGCATAACTGTCACAAGTGTGTCCCTGTGCACCACATGTGTGTCCAGGTGCATGCATGTATGTATACCTGTGTGTCTTCTGTCACATGACTTGACCCTGATTCTACTTTTCATTTTTTCCCCTCTTTTTACTTATTCTTGTCTCATTCAATGAATTTTGACTACAGCTTTCCCTTCCTCTACAGCTCCCAGTTTCTTCCCAGCATCTTTTCTCCCCCACCCATCTTCAGAAAAGAGCAAGCCACCCAGGAATATCAACCGAACATGCCATAAAAAGATAAAATAAGACTATGTACAAATCCTTATTCATATCAAGGCTGGAAAAGGCAACCCAGTCAGAGGAAAAGGATCCTAGGAGCAGGCAAAAGAGTCAAAGACACTGTCACTACTACTGTTAGAAGGCCCGTTAAAACCCCAAGCTAAACATCCATAAGATGTATACAGAGGATTAATTAAAGACCCATGTAAACTCTATAATTGCCCCTTCAGCCTCTGTGAGGCCCTATGAACCCTGCTTAATTGATTTTGTGGGTCATATTCTCTTGGCATCCTCCAACACTGGTCCTACAATTCTTCCTCCTCTTTGGTGGTGGTCCCTGAGATCTGCCTAATCTCTGGCTGTAGGATTCTGCATCTGCTCTCATTAGCTGCTGAGGAAGCCTCTTTGGTGAGTGGGATAAGTACAGATCTGTGAGTATAGCAACATCATTCATTAGCAATTATTTCATTGACTTTTTTCCAATTGTATTTGGTTCTACCTTAGGTCTCTGGGACATCTAGCTTCTACTTCCTGGCTATCCATGCAGTTCTGGCTATGGGTTCCCTCTCCTGGTGTAGGCCCTAAGTTAGACCAGTCATTGGTTGGCCACTTTCACAAACTCTGAGTCATCATTTCCCCAGTACATCTTACAGGAAGGATAATTTGTAGGTTGAAGGTTATGTGGCTTGGTTAGTGTCCTAGCACTACTACTAGAAGCCTTGCCTGGTTACAGTACAGAAGATGGCCAATTCAGGATTTATGTCCTTCATTAGTGAGAGTTCTTGCTAGGATCACCCTCAAAAGTTCCCAGAAGTTTCTACTATATTAGGTTTCTCCATCACCCTCTAAATGCTCTCCAACTCTGTTGCGGCCTGAGCTGCCCCACTCTTGTGGGCCAGAAATGTTGCAAGCCACTCTACCCCACGTTTAGGGGCCAAAATATCTCGGACCGTTCTGTCACTATTGGAACCCGCACTGCCAAAACCTTGGGGGCTAAACTATTAGAGCCCACACTGCCCCAAGCTGCTCTGGTCTTCGGGTCAGGGTTCAGCAAGAGAGAGAGTGAGGATGGACTCAAAGAATGGAGACCAGACAGAGTGTGATTCAATCCTGTTTATTCTTCAGTCTCTCTTCTTCTCTCCAAGTCCCTAGTCTTGAGTTCCTAGTCCCTATTTCCTCCAAGTTCCAAGTTTCTTCTTCCAAGTGCTAAGTGCCTAATGTCTAATTCTCTTGCCTAATACCTTATAATTCTTCTAGCTCCAAGTCTCAAGTGCTCTTCTTCCAAGTGCCTAATACCTAATGCCTAATAACTAACTCCAAGTTGTTCTCCAAGTTGTACTCCCTAATGTCTAATAACTTGCTCCAAGCTGTACTGAACTCTTCTCTCTGCTTCTCACATTTTAAATGTCTCACTTCTAAGCCACGCCTCTAAGTCACGCCTCTAAGTCATGCCCTTAGGCCTTGTCTCTAAATCTGATCTCTAAGTCACGCCCTTAAGTCTAAATCACAGCTTTAAGTCTCACACACCCAAGGGAAGATCCTGGGTATCTAAAGCAAGATGTTATCAGAGTGTGCTCAGCTGTTGTAGGCTATTGTAATCAAGTCTCTTATCAGGGTATATGGCTCAAGATGGCTGCAAGGATGATAGCCGCCTTCTGTTGGCTCCCCACACAACTCCACTTGTCTCTCCCTGTATTTTCTCCCTCTGTCCCTCCATCTCCAACCCAACTTCACATCTCATAGAATGCTAATATCTAAAATACATACACAACTCAAGAAACTATGCATCAACAAACCAAATCTTCCAATTAAAAATAAGATACAGATCTAAACAGAGAGTTTCAAATTGTGGAATCTCAAATGGCTAAGAATCACTTAAAGAGACATTTAATATCCTTAGCCATCAGGGAAATGTAAATCAGATCTACCTTCAGATTTTATCTTATATCTGTCAGAATGGCTAAGACCAATAACACAAGTAACAGCCCATGCTGGTGAGGATGTAGAGCAAGGGAAACACTCCTCCATTCCTGGTGGGAGTGCAAACTTGTACAGTCACTTTGGAAGTCAATATAGCTGTTTCTCAGAAAATTTGGAATTGATTTACTCTTTAGACACAGCTATACCTGGGCATATACCCAAGGACACTCTAGCTTACCACAAAGACACGTGCTCAACTGTGTTCATAGTGCTTTACTCATAATAGTCAGAAACTGGAAACAACCTAGATGTTCCTCAGCCAAAGAGTGGATAAAGGAAATACACATTTAAACAATGGAGTATTACTCAGATGTTGAAAAAATGACAAGAAAATTTCAGACAAATAGATGGAACTAGAAACAAACAAACAAACAAAAAAGACCATCACCCCGAGCAAGGTCTCCCAGACCCAGAAAGGCAAGCATGACGTGTACTCACTTGGAAGTGGATATTAGTTTGTTAAGGATAATCATAAGTCACAGGTTTGGAGAGGCTAAGTAACAAGGAAGGAGGACTCTGGTGGGAGTGGTGTACATAGATCTTCCTGAGAAGGGAAAACAGAGGAGATTTTGTAGGTGGACTGGGGGCAGGTGGGAATAGGAACAGGATTGACAGCATTTTTCAAAGAAAGCAAAAGTTGCCTAAGCAAGAAAGGACAGTTAATTTATCAAGTATATACATACATACAAACAAACAACATTCACTGACTGATCTAAATCCCTGTGTTCTTCCCTCAACCCTAATTCCCCATAGCAAAGACTTACTGTAGAGAGGAGAAGATCATACTGAAAAGTGTAAAATTAATGATAACATAGACTATTTTTCTGATTGCTTTTGTTGGCTGGGAAATTCTGCTTTTTAAAAGCTGTGTTGAGTCTTACAATAGGAAAGTAATTCCCTGTCCTCTGGTGTTGCTGTTATTTAATGGTAAAGTATTTTCTTAGCCACCACTGGATTCTGATGCAGCTGTCTTTTACTTCCTTCCACAGAGCTACCCCTTCATAGTTTTCATATGGATCTTTACAAATAATTGAGGCAAATACTTGCGCCTAACATTAAAGCACTGATGCCCATCTATGCCCCCAATTTCCAGGTGGCATAGTGTGGACTAGATCTCAACAGAGAGAGAGATAGCTCATGATTTCATTTATGGAAATGAACAGCCTTGAGAGTAGGCATTGGACTGAGTTTTCTCCAGTGCTTTCTGAGAGGAACTATGCTAGGAGAGGATAGCGATTACTTCCTGTCTAAAACTTTAAAAATTAACTGCTTGCAATAAGGCTATGGAGCTCAAAAATGCAAGGAGACAGCCTACCTTCTAAGGAGACACAAATAAGAGAGGCAGAACCTGTGGTAGATGCCCAACACTGGGTATCACCTTGCTTCTGACTTACTGTTTTATTATCTTAAGTTCCCTTCCTAGAATTCCTACTCCTAATGCAGAAGCTACAGAGCTGCCATTAGCTTATGCTAGGTCTGCCTGCCATTGTGAGTTCTGACTCAAAAAGGAGTATATATATATTCTATTTTCTTCTCTTCTGTCTTTAGGTTGCTGGCCAGAGCTCAATAAGCTTTTTCTAATACTTTGGTCCTCCTTACTTTGAAGCTTTTGTGTCTGCCTTGTAGCTGTTTTCTGCCATGTGGTTGACCTCCATGTTGGCTTAACTCAAACTGCATTCTCTTCCTCTTCTCTGTTCGCTTCTCTAACAGCTGCTGAGGTTTACAGCTTACCTGCTTTGAGTTTTTCTTTTCAACTTTAGTAAAATTGTCCTTGAGCTTCTAACAGCAAGAAGTCACACAATGCATTCCATTTCAGTAGAATTTTTTCTTTTCCTTTTTTTTTTTTTTTTGTTTGTTTATTTGTTTTTTATTTTGATGCAAGACTTGGTTGGCGAGCTCTCCTTTCTGGTGAGAGGGAGCAGTAGACAGAGTTTTCCCCACATGGAAGCCCACTGATGGTGAAGTTGTCGTATTAACCGCCTTGCTTTTACTTCTTGTCTCACCTTCATGGAAGATGTGTTAGAGTAAACTGTTATTCCATCTCTGCTTCCTACAGACTGAGTTTCTTTGTTTAGCCACATTACTTTTGCTTTGGGTTGTCATGCTGACAGAGAAAGCATGTTTTGAGAATGTGAAAAACTATTGCCATTCTTAGAGAAGTTAGTTTTCATTGCTAGTACTCTGTTAGCCTGGCATGTTTGCTTTAGTGTCTGGGTTTGTTGACAGTTCTGTTATTATATTAAAGATGTTTCCTGTCATAAATTTTCCATTTCAGTTAAGAAAACTCACTTTATTTCCTAAGATGAATTATAATTAGGATTGTTTGGAAGTGAGAATCTTTTCTCACTTAATACCCCTAATGAGATACAAATGTTCTAAATGTCCTTATGAGCGGATTATATTTAGGGAGGAATTCACTTAGTTAACTAATCCCTTTGCTCCTGTATCATACATCCTTATTAGGCCCTCACGTTCCTGCTCCTTATGGAATTCTTGTGAGATCAGACTTCTCTCTGCAAGCAGTATGATTAACTTTCAGGGTCAGAGGTATTGAAAATGTCAGTGGAATTTGTTGGTGCTCCATACCTTGTTGGAATAGCACTCTTTATAGACACATTTATAATAAATACAAGACTTTTTCTATTCTTACGAAGTGAAATTTATTAGTTCTCTTCTTGTATTTATGTCAGTTTTCTATAGAATAAAATACTGGACTTTCTTTGAATTTTTTCACTCTGTTCTCCTGCCCCTCCTATCATCTTGGAATGGTTTTTCTAACTCAGTGGGTCATTGTTTGTTGTACTTGATGTCCCAGGAGAATAAACTGAGTATGTGCTGATCTCTACTGAGTGCAGTCTGTGCAACATCTAGGGATCAGTGCTGTGCACCCTTCCTGGTGACCAGATTTATCTTGTACAGAAAGCAGAGAGAAATAACATTTTGAACAGCTTGATTTGTGAAGTTGCTTTTTGAGTTCAAATCCTGGCTTTATTGTTTACTGTTGCCCTCTTTGTGGATGAGTTATTTGACTTCCTTATTCCCTGGTATTCTGTTATACAAACAGTGGCGATTATAATGCTGCTTGCCTCGTGGGTGGTTACAAAAATTCTGGGAGCACATTAGAGAGTAGTGCCAGTTGTGTTCTCCCTGTATATTTGTAGGATAGTGTCTAGTTGAATTTTTACAAGTATTGTCTAGTATTATTCTCTCTTGGTCCATTCAACCAATGGAAAGTTATTATTGACTTTGTAAAAGGAATGTCATAAAAACATAATAGCAGCCCATAATTTTGCTACTGGTATCAGAGTTGGAATTGTAGGACAGATTTTTTTCTCATCTATTAACCTTGGTGGAGTTGGGTCTTCAGGGACCTCCTTGCTTCTTTGATGTTATTAGATGTAGGAAGATAATCAAATTCTGTTTCTTAAATCTGTGGCGATTCAGTTCATTCATTTTAAAATTACTTATTAAACATATGTGTTTCTTCTTTTACATAAATCTGGCTTTTACATGCCATGGTTAATTAACTTAACACGAGGTCCATATCAGTATAGACCAAAGTTCAAAAATAATATTAATGAGTTATGAATGATTGTATTTGTGGCATTAGTTCTTTCTATTATTTGGTTCATGAGCAGACAGGCATGTAGTTATGTTGTCCCCTTGTCTTTTGATAAACTTATGTGACAGTTTAAAAGAAGTGACAATGGAAAAGAGATCTGTTAAGAAAGCTCAAAGTGAAGCAAAGAAATGGAAAGTATTCACACTGAAAATAAGATTTGAACTAATTAGAACAGTAATACTGGAACAGTATAGCTGACCAAGCGAACACCATGCCTCCCACTATTGTACAAACTATGTGTAGTTGGGAAAGCTGAGCAATGGGTATCTAATTGATTATACATTGGGAGACTGCTCATGCCTGGGGACAAGACATGAAAGGATGATGGAAAAGGCTTCATACTAAGGACACTCTCAGTGCTATCACATAATTCTGGAAACACAAAGGATGAAATAATTGGAGTTGATACAACCAAAACTTAGAGCAAAGAATTCATCAGGGCACAGAAAAGGTACATTGTGAGCACTATTCAATAGTGTTGTTGTTTGTAAATTAAACAACACACCTTGAAAGTACCACTATGTGATGGAGAAAAACCCTCTATTCTGCCCGTTATTGGTACCTCTGATAGTTTTCTTACTCTTGCAGTTTAGTCTTTTTTCAGAATGTGATACATATGTAAACCATGCAGTATGTATTTGTAAGTGTGGCGGTTTCATTTACGATTCATGTCTGTGGTTGCATGTAAGAGCCGTTGGGGATTAAGCTGAACTGTAAGACTTGTCTGAAGACTTGCCTGGAGAGCTGGGAGGACTCTTACTGTAACCTCGCCAGGCTCTGGTGAGAGAGATGGGGAGTACAAGTTCAGTGTGAGTCCTGGGTTCAAGAATCCTGCAGGAGCTGAAACATGTTTCAGCAGAGGTCCTTGGGTGAGAAAGGGGGGACTGGCCTAGTGTGGTGAGGAGTGAGGATTATCCTGAGGTGAAGCCCAGCAGGCTATGGGGAATGTGAAGAAGTTACTTTCTCCCATTGTTCTCTGCCCATTGCCTCAATTACTTTCCTGGGCACCAATTTTGCTTCATGAAATGGCTCCTTTTCTTTCCACCTCACCTTGTCATCACAAGAATGTACTTCCACCACTGTGCTTTGGATCACTACTGCTGTTAAATAGGGTGTCATGTTTATAGGGACCAATCTTTGCTGCCTTTTAGAGATGATGTGGCCATTGCACTCGTGAATACACACTGCCGTACGTATGGAGAAGGGCTGGTGAGGCCTCTTGGTGAGGCCTCTTGGCAGTTAATGGTTGCTAGTGGAGGAAGAATCATTCTCTTCATAATTATAGCCATTGTCAAGTTGCCCATGCTTCAATAAATAACCACTAACTCATGCTCCTGCAAGCAACCTTAATTAAATGGCTTGTCACAGGAAAAAAAAAGGAAAAGGAAAGGAAAGGAAAGGAAAGGAAAGGAAAGGAAAGGAAAGGAAAGGAAAGGAAAGGAGGAAGGCTATGAAAAGGAGCCGTGAGAGGGCTCATGTTGGGCTCATGAAGGGGTCAGTGATGGGGGAGGAGAGATGACAACGGGGGTTAAAAATGACTAAAATGCAATGTATGAATGCATAAAGGTGCTAAAGAATAATAAGAAGGGACAGTTGGCTTTATAGAATATCACCTGCCTCAGTTTATCTGCAGCTGCCCGTTGCTTTCCACAGGGAACAACAGCATAAATGTCACTGAGCTGCTAGTGATTTGGGGGCCCATTAGAGCTGTAAGCCAAGGGTTTAGTAATCCCAAACTAGCTATGGGCTTAGGAATTCTCTTTTGTAAAGATCTTGGTAAATCTTTTACCAAAAGGGACTCTATGATTTTTTTTTTAAAAAAAAAAAAAAAAAAAAAAAAACCTTTATTTTTAGTACTGGGGAATCAAGACCCAGGGCTTGTCATATATTTTCCAAGTGTCCATCAACTGATGCATTATCCCTATTCTTGGAACTATATTTTTAAAGGTACAGCACACAAACTAGATTGAACTCCATGGCAAAGACATAATGAAGTAATGAAGCATTGTGAAATCTTGGGTTGTGATCAACTCATCCTTTGTGGAATCAGCAGCAGGGTCCTGAAGCTGCACCAAGCTAAGCAGGGGATTCTAGCTTGATTAATAACTGTCTGTATGTGGCATAGGGGGTAATGTACTCTAAAAAACATATTCAGAATAGCAGTACTTCCCAGGAAAACATTTTCCAAAAGGTAGTTTGTTCATATAAAGACTTGTGCTGTAAAGATACTGTCAATAATAAAAAATAATAATAAATGGAATTACAGCTGAGGTACATTTTATCCTTAGGGTAGTTCCATCAGATAAAAAGCCTTTTTCTCCTCTGTTATAGGCAGGAAACTGAGGCAAAGGGAATTCAGCCGAAAGTCTGATAGCTGGTGATAGTGGAACAGAGATTCAAACTCAGGCAGTCTGCTTGAGAGTCTGTATTCTTCTGTGTCTATGTGTGGCCTTTAGAGTTCTAGCATGTTAGTACCTGAAGGACTCATGAAGCTTATTCCATGCCTTTCATTTTAAGATTGAAGTCTTCAGGAGACTTTAAGACAATCATGGTACTTGGATTAAATGAGATACTCCCGCCGAAGGCCCTGGCCATTGTAGGAAGTGTATGTTTGCTTGTTGTTGTTGGTCAGGGAAGGGAGAGATGATCATCTAGGAAGGCTGACAAAATTGGTGTTTAATTCTATTTTTTCCCTCGGCCTCAGACCTCACTTGCCTGGGAATATGTTAATTTGTTCTCTCTGCCATTTATTCTTCCCAGGGAGCCTGGAGTCACCCTTCTCCTTTTCAAGGCTGCACTCTAAATTTGCTTGGACCATCGTTTCTTTGTCAAGTCTTTTCTCCCCAGCAGGTAGGGGAAGGGAGAGGCTGCTGTACCACTGAGCTGAGCTGGCATTTTGGAATGGGAGAGGAGATGGGGACTCTAAAGGATCAGGAGTTACTGAGAGATCTTGCCTGAGTTTGTGGCGTCATCCTAGTACAGGGCCTGTGACTTGGTCACCATCCCTTGGGCTTCAACTTGTGTTTGACCTCCTCTCCCATTTAGAGTGGGATGTCCTCTTCCTGATAGAGTTTGTTCACCAAAAACATGCTCAGAACCCTGATTACACGAGCATCTGGATGGGAAGGGAAGCTCTGGCTTGACCAGATTATATTTCATTTCCTGATTGTTATAACCTATTCTGAGGAGACGAAATTAGAGGAATAAATTAAGTTGTTGAAATACTTGCTGTCTGTCTATGTATAAACTTACTTGTGTAGATGGACTGTTTCCCATCTGTTTGTCCCTCTGCTCTACACCAGGTCTTTGTATGTCAAAAGTTAAGTACCAGCTACCCATGGGTCCTAGTTTGCTTTCTATTGTGTTAAACATTGTGAACTTGCTGGGGAAGGGGCTTACTTGGCTTACACATTCCAGATCACTCTCCATCATTGAGGGATGTCAGAGCAGGAGCTCAAGCAGGAACAGAGATGGGAACCTTGGCAGAAAGATGCTTACTGGCTTGCTTCCAGGCTCATGTTCAGTTACCTTTCTCATACATCCCAGACCACCTGCCTATGGATGGCACTTCCCTCTGTGGGCTGGGCCTTCCATATGACTCAACCACCAAGAGGCTGTCACATAGACATGCCCACAAACCAAACTGATAGAAGTAATTCAGTTCTTTCTTCCTCGATGACCAGTGTGTGTCAAGTTGACAAAAAGCTAACCAGCATGCCAGGAATGAAGGAGAATATTAATGCTTTATAGTCAGCATTCACCGATGCCTTTACTTTTTCTCCATATTTTCTGTAATTAAGAATGTCCTTCTCAATTTCAACTCAAAATACCTGAACAGAGTCCTTGTTTAGTTAAGAGAGAGTACATTTCCCCAGGTAAGGTCCATATGTTTTTTGTAAAAACCAGCACACACTTTCTTTGTATTTCACCCCTGTTGGATGAGATTCTTAGAAGAGCAATCAGCCAGGCTAAGCCAGTCAGCTCCCATTGCCTTGCATTTTGTTGGACAATTTTAACTCTTTTTTTTTTTTTTTTTTGGTGCTATTCAGAAGAGTCTGCTTCTTGTCACAACCCTGGCATCCTGGGTTCTGTGATCCTTTTCAGGCCCTGAAGCTGTTGAACTGTAGGTCTGCTCACCTAAGTAGGTACATATGCTTAGGGGTGTTTCCCTTCAGGGTTCTGGGAAGAGCCTGGCAGTGTGTGTACATGGTCACTGTTTTTTTGAAGTTGGCACATGTGTGTTTATATCCCACCCTGTCCTAGATTCTTCCCTCCCCTCCCCTCCTTCTGTTTTCCTTTTGTCCTCCTTCTGTTGTCCCTTTACTCCCTACTTGGGACTTTGTGCGTACGTACTAAGCGTGCACACATCTGTTTGTAGCAACAGTCTCCATGGGTTTTTTTCTTAAAGCGTTTTTATGATTTATCTAAGGAGTAACTAAAGGACCGTCTAAGCATGTTTTATCCTCTTCCCCTCTACCTCTTCCTTCTCTTCCTTCCTGTTCCCTTCCTCTTCCCCTTCCTTCTTCTACCTTCCCTTCTTCCTTCTGTCTGTCCTACAGTGCTAAGTTTTAACCCAAGGCCTTGCAAATGTTATACAAGCAAGCACGCATACACTTAATTCTGTCTCTGGCTCCAGAATATGTTCTTGAATAGCTCCTTCAAGAAGTAAACAGTGCGAACCTGGACCATCTTAGTTACATGACCCACTTAGGTGACTATGGCCCAATCCTTCTATGTGTGATATAGTGTCTTAGAATAATTCAGGCCTTTGTGAAATACGGAATGGCTGTTTGTCCTGTCAGATAGGATGTGAAGGCCCTGGCGGAATCCTTTGCTAGTGGGACACTTAACGGCACTCTCGTACTAAACTGAAAGCTTAAACATGGATGCAAGTTTAACCTTACGTATTAGGTAGTTGGGTTCAGCACAGTTTAAGGTCCTAGGCCTTTCTGTGAACGGAAAACTTTCTCTTTCCCCCAAAAGTCCTCATACTGCAGAAGTGCCATTTCTGTACTAATGTTGCACATTTAAACACTTCGCACGCTCTCACCATTCAGTCAAACTTGTAAGTACATTGTTTCATATTACAGCATCCTTTGCAGCTGCTTCCCCTTTAAATGTTTTTTGAAACTTTAGTTGTAATTGCTGTGGCTGGAGGGCTGGGGTTGGTTTATGGTGAATTTTTATCACTACTCATAGCCCTTGCTAGGCTTGTTACAGCAGTGGTCAGGTCGCCTTCAGTTTCTCTACAGAATATTCTTGTGGGATTGGAGACTTTAAAGAAAAACTCTGACATGCTATAGAGCCAAAGCCTCTTTTGAGTGTAGGTCAGCTTACCTTGTCTTCCTTCACTTGTCTCTGATTGTCTTTAGCAAGCTTTTTGTTTCCTAGTTATGTTTCTTAATCTAGTCCTTTCTTTATCATATTATTCCTTTAGCATAGTCATTAGTATATTTGTGTACTGCTCTGAACTAGGTTTTAAAGTCCTGGAAGAACTTTAGCCAGGTGTAGTAGTGCACGTCTTTAATTCCAGGCAGAGGAATGCGGATCCGAGCTTGAGGCCAGCTTGTTCTACATAGTTCTGGGACAACCAAGGCTACAGAGCTACATAGTAAGACCCTGTCTTGAAACAAAACAAAACCCTGGAGGTACTTTACCTTATTTATTTTTTAGCAGTGGCAAGTGTCCAAATACTTAGTGAGAAACAAAAGAATCACAAAATTATTACATACTTTAGGGTGCCACTCAGTACACTGCACCTTAATTCTCTGTTTCTGAACATCTCCATGCCTAGGACTGTTCTCTTGTAATTCCCAGGACTAGAATAGTACAGTACAGCTGTTTGGCATGAGAAGATAAATTACTGCTTATTCATGTGGCGCCTCCCCTTCACTAAAGTAGGGTTTTCAAAATTAATTCACCCCAAAGTCATTAATTTGCTATTTGATTAATTGGGGATGCCAGTAAACATTTTTGAGAGTTTATTTTTGAAGATTATTATTTTTTGAAACATTAAAATATCTTAATGTACCTACTTAGAAAGCTTTCATTGGGCCGAGGATTTAGCTCAGTGCGTAGAGTAGCAAGTGTTGTTCACCTAGCATACATGATGCCCTGGGGTTTAATCTCCAGCACTGTGTAGAGCTCTTATGGCGACATATACGTGTAGATCCCATACTGAGAGGTAGAGACAGGTTACCTTCATTCACAGGATAACCTAATTTAAGGTTACCCTCAGCTACACAGTGAGTTCAAGGCTACCCTGGGCCATATGAGGCCCTCCAACAAAACACCAACACTAGCAACAAAGCTTTCATACATTTAAAAGGATTTTAGAATTTATGTCTGGAAAGGCTACCAAAATTCTTTTGGCTAATTGGGTTGTCCACTAAGATTAGTTAGGATTGATCTAATTTTAATCTGAATTTGATGTTTGAGTTTAATATTTTAAGGCAGCATGGAAAGAAGGTGGGTGGTATAGTGGCTTCAATGGAGGCTTAATTTATGAATGAATTTTAAATTTGATTTTGTTGTATAGAAACTGTGATCAAGTGCTAAGTATGTAATGTGAACGATATTGTTTCAAGCTTTCCCCAAATAGATCTTAAATCTTAATCAATATTAAACTGTCTTAAATATAAAATTGTTTCACTAGAACACCTTGAGCCGTGGGTAAATTTGTAGACTCCTGAATCTTGTAGAATGCAAAAGTGCAGGCTTAGATATGATACAAGCATAGACCATTATGATTTGCATAATTTATCTCCTCAGTATAAATATTGCACTTGTAAAGTTAAAACTGCTGTTCTGGAAATCAGATTTTGGTTGTCTTGAGTGTTTGTGGGCCTGGAGGAGGCTTTAGGGTTATGTTTGTATTTAGATTAAATTTGAATGTTAAGTTAAGATTTATGGTGAACAGTGTATAGAATATTTTATTTGCTTTTTCAAAGCTTATGAATAAAAGCAACATCTGAGTTTAATGTTTGAGAACCAACCAAATTCAAGAAATATGGCACAGTTCTATATTAATTGTCTCCATTGATTGTTCCTAACTTCTGATCAGTTACGAGTTATGTGTTTATGATGCTAACATATTTAGTACCCTGTCATTCGTTACATTTAACTTTCTGTAGTCATACTTTCAGGATTATTTTTTCTCTTATGACAGGAATAGCACAAGACCTGTGTTTTCCCAGAGTCCTGGATGATTGTATCTGATTTTGTTCATCACCTGATGGTTTGCTTCTGAATAAATCTCCTTATGAATTAGTCAATCTTTTCCCTGACATGCACCGTTTACCTATTCATCCATTCATATATAAATCTTGCCCCTCCCTCCCTCTTCCCTCTCAAATATTGGTCATAGGCTTGCTGTAGCTCTAGGGTAAAGGCAGTCCTTGGATCAAAAATCCATAAAACAAAACAAAACAACAGCAAAAAAAAATGATAGTGCTTGGTAGAAGTACAGCTGTGAATAAAAGTGAAACATTTCTTGTGTTCTAAGTAACTTTGGATGTAGCAGAGGAGAGAAATAAAGTAGATACTCACAGTCCACACACTATGGAACTATCCTGCCAGAGTCCTTTCAACACAGACAGGGTGCAGTCCAAAGACTTTCTGGAGGAAATGTCACCCTGCCTCCATATTCTTTAGTTAGCTAGATGTGGGTTCCAGAAAAGTGAGAAATGACACACTGGAGACCACTATGTTAAAACTTGAGACAACTAGAGCCCCACTTACTCAAGCAGAGCTCTCGTCTTAGGTCAGGGAAAGCTTTACTCTGCATCTTACCTGATGAGAAAATGAGAGTGTGCTCTTTGATATCCTTTCCTCCATAACAGAAGTAATTGTTTTAGAAAATTTGAATTTAGTGGTTTTAACCATCAGTTCCTAAGACATCTTGTTGATAGAGCAAATTTAAAAATGAATCTCTGTTGAATCTGGACAAATAAACTACAGTTTAGCTCCAAAAGAAACACATACCATTAGCTGTCATCTTTCAATATTAGTTTTCTCTGAATGTATGTGGACATAAGTCTTTGTTTCTGTCTATTGGTAATTTCATACAAATTGACTGGTGTGTGTTATTTTGCATTCATCTTCTTTCATTTGCATACCATTTTTAAGCATCATTCACAACATATCTGTACATAACTGTGGAGAATTATGTAACTTGAATATGGGGGTTGCAGTAAATTTGGCAACAGTGGAAGGCTCTGAATCCACTGCAACAAAACCCCTGATGATTCAAAATCAAACATGTGATGAGTCCAGTGTGTGTTTGTGGCCTTGCTTACACTTGTGCCCTGTTACTTCATTGTAGTCTGCATTCTGAAGGTAAAAGATTGGCACCTTCTTTTACAGTTCCTCACACCCTGTGGCCTTACTGCCTGAGATACCTCAGCTCAGGATTGAAACTATTGTATGTTATTAAATTCAATGCTTTTACTAAACCTTGAAAAGTTTCTGCTCTCACAGAAACAGGATGGTTTAATTATGAGAACAACTACTTTTAATATTTTTCTACCATCATTTTTTTAGCATTTAAGTACAAATGAGTGTTTGTGATTTTATTGTATTAGAATGTTTGATTTCAAAATTGCTGTTTATTGGTGAGTGTCTGTAGTTCTAGTACTTGGGTGGTGAAGGCAGAACCAGCTTAGGGCTGTGTGGTGTGTTTGTGAGGAGCCTGGGGTATAAGACCCTGTCTTACCCACCCTTCCTCGGCAGGAAATAGTTATCATGAGTCTCTTATCTTAATTTCATGAAAAATTGCTATGGCTTGAGGTAGAACAGAATTTCCAACCATTTCTACGATGGCCCTAAACATAGTTACATGATGTTTTATGTCTTATGTGGAGTGACAGGCTCAGCATTGATCGTTACAAATCAAATGCCACCTCTACCTGAAGAAGTTTAATATTCTCTGCATCCTGCAGTATCCAATTCCCTATGCAAAAATAAGCACAAACAAAACAAACATGTCCATCTTTGTACACAAATAATGCACACACATATGTATATGTGCATATATATACATACACCAAAGAATTATTTTTAAATGATTTTATTGTTGATTTTGATGTGCATCTTATGTATCTGTATACTTGGAATTACATAAAAATGCTTTGATAGAAAATGAGCCATGAGTAGAAACGAAGCCCTGGCTGATATCAATGCTTGATTCTACCACCACATGCTACTGTTCTATCAGTATATCATGTCTTCCTTATCTATTTATCAGTTGATTAAGGAAACACATTTCAACTTTTAAAGTAATTGGGGGAGTTTGTGCAGAAGAAAATGAGGAAGGATTGAAGTTTTGCGAACCTTAAAAGCTTGATAGTTTGTTAGTGTCTAGGGTGTGTGTGAGTTAGTGCTGAGAGAATGTAAGTGAGGTCTTGTGTGTAAAGCAGGATCACATGATCAGTAGACCTGTCGGTCTCACCTGAGCACTTCATCTCTGTTCCTTCTTCATACACTTAGTACCTATTGAGTCAGAATTACTTGTTCTTAATTTGTTTGTATTCTTAGCGACAGTGTCTGTTCTGTAGCCAACTTATTGCCTTAAATTCTTGATTTCTGGAATTATTCTATCAGCAGACAGGGATCAATATATTTTGTTTAGTCATTGGATTTTTATTATAATAATACTGTTCCTAAAAGCAGGCAAAGTAATATTCATTCATTCTCTCTCTCTCTCTCTCTCTCTCTCTCTCTCTCTCTCTCTCTCTCTCTCTCTCTCTCTCTCTCTCTGTGTGTGTGTGTGTCTGTCTCTGTCTCTGTCTCTCTGATCCTCAGGGATCAGAAGTCCTTAATATGGCTCCATGGCTGTCTCACATTGAGACATGCAGCCTTGTTCCCTCTTTTTTCTATGGTATGTGAAAGTTTCTGACATAATACAGGCTTAGTTAATTATGACTTTTACATTTTTATTTTAGGTTATTGATTTGACTGCAGTAGCTTATGTTAGTTTGATAATAACATCTTTTAAAACTGAAAGTGATCTATATATTATAATAATATTATTACATTCTGTAGATATATTTTTACATTTATCTATTTGTACATAGGTGGTACGCACACACACGTGTCTGTGTGTCTGTGTGTCTGTGTGTAGGTGTGTGGTGGTGGTGGTGATGATAAAAGGACAGTTTGTTGGAGTGACTATTTTCCTTTTACCTTGTGGATTCCAAAATTTAAGGCTGGTTGGCAAGCACCTTTACCTGCCAAACTGTCTATCTCACAGGCTTAACTCCCAATGTCTGCATCTTTGTCTCAGAATATTGTTTTCATGAAGCTTGAAATTCCCTGTAATATCTTTTCCTGACTTCAGTACACCCTGGGGTCATGGCTTGCAGAGACCATAATTCCTTGTTCTAAGTCTTTATGATGTTACACTTTAAAGGCAGAACGAACGTCCCAATTTTTTTTACTTTATTTTGCTCTTCCTCTGCTCTAGGTTTCTGGTCTTCTCACTCTCTTACCTTTGTTTTCCTTGGCAAAGATGTCCTTGTCATCCTTACCTGCCACAATTGGCTGGTCCTGCTTAGTGGTTACCTTTAAGCAGTCCTTCCTTCAAAGTGGCTATGGCTTCGTCCCAGACCCCTATGATTAATTTCATTACAGTGTTCCCATTATTTTTCCATCACATTATCTCAAATTTGGAATTAAGTGTTTAATTTTATTAATTATTTGGAGAGTGCTTTCTTACATTCATATAAAAGAATTGAGTGGTTTACATTATGTAATACAATTAAAAGACAATTTTAAGGTCTATCATCTGTTGCTCTAAATTTGGATATTATTAAAGATATTTTCAGTAATTGAGTAGTGGTTTTCTGTATCTTTTTTCATTTGCCTGTGGCAAACTAATAAATGTTTAAAGAGTATTAAACATCTTAAACAGTATTCACTTAAGCATATCATATTGTATAGTTCAAGGGTATGGTTTTTATGTTTGAGCATGTATCAGAATCACATGCTTACAGAGTTTTATATGGGTTCTGGGCCTTGAACCTACAGCTGTGTTCATACTAGGTTGTGTTGATTGCATTTGTCCTCGATCCTGGTATATCATGCTTGATACCAAGTGGCTGGGCCCTGTTCACATCTTCTGATTTGTAGATCTGTGCTACAGCCTGAGAATTTACATCCCAATGTGATGATGCTGCTGGTTCCAATACCATATACCAGGCTGTGGCATGGCAAACAAGTACTCTACCACTGTGCCACACACAGCCCCTGGAGACCATGCTTTGTGAGTAATTGCTGTAAAGGAGTATAGAAATAATGTTTAGATTGTCTGTAATTTTTTATCTGTACTTCTTTTCTCTTTATACGAGTATATAAAACAAATGCTTGGTCCTGTTTTAGTAGATAAGACATTTTAAAAAAAATCAAAAGCATGGCTGGACTGATGGCTCAGTGGTTAAGATCACTGACTGCTCTTCCAGAGTAGCTGGGATCAGTTCGCAGCACCTACATGGCAGCTCAAAACCATCTGTAACTCCAAATTTAGGGGATCCAATACCCTCTACTGGCTTCTGAGGACACTTCATACACATGGTGAAGATATATATATGCAGATAAAATACCCAAATAACATAAAAAATTAAATTAAAATAAAACCCTTATTGACAAAATATAGGAAGGGCCAGTGGTGTGGAGAAGACTCAGAAACAAGGTCTTAGTATAAAATCCAGGTTTGTTTGACCCAAGACAAATGCCTTTTCATTCCTTACACTCTTAGGGTTTGTTTTTGTTTTTAGAAAGGGAGTGGTTGCCACGTGATTTTTGGCTTTGTTCCTAGTTCTGAAGGCAGGTACTTAGTATGTTTAAACATTAACATTATAATTATAATATAGCATTAGAACCACTGCAACTTAAATGCCTTCTATATAGTCTTACTAATATATATATTCCTCTCTACATATTTACTAATAGTCAAAGTAGCTTTTTATTTTTATATGTATGGGATTTTTTGCCTGCATGTGTGTCAGTGTGCTATGTGCATGCCTGGTGCCCATAGAGGCTAGAAAGGGATGTTGGAACTGCAGATATAGACAGTTGTGAGCTGCCATGTCCATGCTGGGAATTGATCCCAGGTTCTTTGGAAGAACAGCCAGTGCTCCAAACTGCTGAGCAGACACCCCAGATTCCTCGGAGCATTTTTAATAGCATTTTTTTAAAAAAAATTTTAAATCATAATGGGGATTTAAAATGTGATTGAGAAAATATATAGAGAAATCAGAGCTAGTCCATAAAGCAATAGAAATCAGAGCTAAAAAACAGGTAATTGTCTATATGTCAAGCTTCCTGGTGCAATATAAGATTGAGCCCAGAAAAGGAGGCGATAGAGAAATTTCAAAGCAACGAGTTGAAACTGTCATTAGATGCTTTTGGTTCATTGGATCCAGGTTTAGCTTGGTGTGCAGTTCCTTATCAGATCTTATAGTCAGTGTACTTACTAGAAACATGGCAATTTGGACCTTTGGATATGAACAACTTCCATTTGACAGCCGAGAGGGTAGAATAAAAAGACTGCAGCTGGCTCTGTCATACACATTATTTGTGTTTGAATATAAAGTATATACTGTTAGAGAAAGCACAGGAGGGAAAGGCTTTTGTGGATAATCAGTTGCTGTGTAACTGTGTAAAAGGTGAGGCTGAAGCAAGAGAATGGCAGATAAGAGCGTGCAGGGTGAGACAGGAGGAAGTGTCCTCCAAGTACCCCTGGCTGGGCTAGTTAGGCTTGGTAAACAGGCTGCTGGTTTAGCAAAAGATACTTAGTTACTGCAGAGACAAGCCCCTTGTTCTCAGAGGCTGTCACTATGAACTGGAACTCAGACTCTTTTTAGGAAGGCTTTTCAGCTATTCTTTCATTATTAGTGTATTCCCCTCACCCTGATTTTGTGTCATGGTGTATACAGCCCTGTGTTCCTGTCAGCAATTAGGAGTAAAATCCCAACAGAATAAGAAATATGAATGGCATAGAAAATGTTTGGTTTGTGTAAAATGTTCCATTGTGAGAAGTGGGCGTGGGTATTTTTCAAAAGTGGGGGTGTTGGGCAAGACTTTTGTGAGAAGGACAGGCAAGCACAGTGTTACCTAAAACCTCTCATTGATACTGGAAAGTCGTTAGCTTTTGTATGACACTGCCATATTCTACTACTGTGTGATCCAGAGCTCAATAGCTTGTGTAGTGCTCTGTGTGTGTGTGTGTGTGTGTGTGTGTGTGTGTGTGTGTGTGTTACAGTGTAAACATTTTATGAACTGCAATGTCTGATCCATCCGTCTGTCTGGGCAAGAATGTCCCTTGATAGTAAAAAGAACAGCAATCAGGACAGAATTGGTCAATGCGGCATGTCTAATGGTGGGAAGATATTTGAAGGACTTGCTATAGACACAATAGTCTCTCTAAATAGCCTCTTTGCACCCGGAGTCTTATTGCAAACAGGTTCATTAAGGAGAGACATTCTGACACACAGCATCACGGTAATGAAAGTAGCCCTGTTTTTCTAATATTGTATCTTCCACTTCAGTTATGCTGCCGGTACAAGATTTCCCTTGTGTTGTTGTATATTTCTCCAGAAAAGGAATCAGTCTTCATAGAATATACAATTATTTTGTACAGGAATGTATAACTCATACCTAAGATCCAGTCTTCCCTGTTTATGTGCACTAGTGCAAAAATAATTGGCAAACACATCTTCCAGACCAAAAGATTCCAGCACCTTCAATTTGTGGGCTAGAAGATGTTGAACCTAAGTTATAATAAACTTTAAAAAAAAGTGTAATGTTAAAAATGGATTTGTGATCAATCATAGAAGAAAAAAATATTAGTGTAGCTTCCCAAGAGGCATACTACCCCCTTGAGTGAGCCAACTCCATATAGTATCCATTCAAAAGAAGGGGAAATGCCAAAGGTGTCCATCCACTAAGCTTTACATATAACTACTATATGATGACTTCCACTATTGGATTTTCTCTCTGCTAATGTACAGTGTGAACATTATGAACACGGGAAAAAAAAGGTTATATTGGTTTAAAAGTGGATATGGAAAATTTAATGTGCTCAAGTGGGAACAATGGCATATTAAAAAAAAACACTCATGACACAGATCTAATAATTCACTTGCCCCTGTAGGAGAAGGGTATCAGTTCTGATACTAGCACGTAGTTTATTTTTATATACACCCTCGGTCCCTGCAGTATACCCTGTGTGTAGGTTCCAGAGAAAAGACAGAAAAGAATCTGTAGGGAAATCAGCCTGGAAACCTTTCATTAAATACATTGTGCTTTGTATTGTGTCGTTCACAGAATCTTCCAGAAATAAAGAAAGGGGAAACCTGTTATCATCCTGCATGTGTGAAATATTATATTTGAATACTATCATTTGTTTTAAGATTAAGGCTGAGGCTGCAGACATATTAGTTATTATTCACTTACGTCTGGTAGATAATACAACAGGGATTTGAAGATTCTTTCTTCCATTTCTAGTCCCTGCCATCCTTCCTGCCTCTACCTCCTGAGGCAAAGATACTTCTTTATCCAAAAATCATGCAAGCTAAATATTTTCATATTGGAAAACACTGCCTCTTAATAGAGCATTGTGGGGGTGAGGGCAATAAAGGGGGTCTTAAAATTCTTGGTGGAGTTTATCTGTCAGTTATCCTAGGATAAATTGAAGAAAGTGTTAAATGCATTTTATCATGTGAAAACTGTCCACAATGGGGGTGTAACACGGAGGAGTGTCACCTTTATCAAGTTGAATGTTCTTTGGAGTGAGTCTTTGTCTTGTCATTATGGCTCATGGATTGCTGTTGGTGGGGTTTTAAAAACTGTAAATGTCTTCCCTTTTTTGCTGACTATCCATGCAGGATATGCTAGGCAAGCCAACTGTGACACATATTCTGCCTGTAGTGTAGCTATCTCTTGGACAAGATGAACACACAGTTTAAAAACCCTGAGTGCCAAATAGCAGTATTTAATGAACTTCCGGAATACCAGGCCGTAAGGGTTGAGTTGTGATCTCTCATACCTTGGAGTACATTGTCTCACACAGTCTGCTGAAAGATTTATTATTTTTGAAGTAGCTTATGTTGAAAACCTTGTTTAGTATAGAGGCTCATAAGCCTATCTGTCTCACTAAATTGATACCTTTTTCCACACCTGTTAGGCTCAAAGTAGCTTCTTGGCCTTGAGGACAGAGACAGCACATTCCATTCCTGATTAAGTCGCCTTTTGAATAAAGAATCTATTGAGTGAATTGGGATAGGGTTTGGGAAGTGAATAACTTTTAGGGTGATCTGGGAGATGGGTTGCCATGGACATGGAGGCAAATACCTTCCCCAAAGGAAGTTGCCTGAAATTCATAAGGAACATTTTTTTTTAAATTTTGGATCCCTTTCTTTCTTAGGTTCCCTCATCAGTTGGGGTTTTAAGGCATAGACAATGTTCATTTAGAGTTGTTGATGCCATTTAATAGTTATTTAGAAGTATGTTTGATTGCAAGGGATATCTATATCGATAGATAGATAGATAGATAGATAGATAGATAGATAGATAGATAGATAGGTTTTTTTCAAGACAGGGTTTCTCTGTGTAGTCTTGGCTGTCCTGGAACTCACTCTGTAGACCAGGCTGGCCTCAAACTCAGAAATCCACCTGCCTCTGCCAGGGATATTTTTTAAGCATCTTGTTTTCCTGAGGTCAGAATACTCTTAAGAAGAGGTTTTCCAGACTATCTTTTTGCTTTGCCTAAACTGAGAAATACTGGCCACTCACCACAGTAAACTTGAAGAGTTAGTCTTGATCCTAAGATGTCTGTGGGTAGGTATCCACTGTCCACTCTCTGGTGTCCCCAGGTGAGCAGTATCCCTAGGTGAGAAGTCTCTCACATTTAATGTCTGGATCATATCATCCAGGATCTCAGTGAGCCAAGATGAGTTGGTGCCTCTGGCTTAGAAGCATCAGAAAGAAGTGATCTTTTGGTTTCTAACAAAGTCTGATACTCATTTTAGGCAGAGTGAGTCACTGAGTGAACCCTTGAGTTGTAGACATAGAGCCTTGTGGACCTTCTGCTTGGAGTCTTCGTAGGTTTTTCAAAGCCCCAGTTCCCTGCTTTCTATAGGGCTTTGTTTAATTCAGAGCACTTACTAACATCATAAGACGGGCTACTGTGTACACCACAGGGGTGTCTTGAGATGATAGATGGATTTTAACCATGATAAACTCCCATCTTTTATTTCATACATGATGCAGAGTTTATTATCAAGTGGTTACTGTGTTTTAGACATGCTTACCTCTTCATTTGATCTTTACACTGTAAGCTGGTGACTTGAAGGTCTTTTCTATTTTTTATTTGAGAAAACTAAGGGGAAGGGAGCACTGATTTTCAAATTTCTGACAGAGCTTGTTCTCAAGTCTATGTTCCTTTGTCATTATGTCCCCTAAATTGAATGCCTTATTCTGTCCTATTCTTTTTCCCATGGCTTTCATGCCTTTATAGAGATTCCTTCCCAGATTTTGGGGTCTGGCTCCTCACCTTACCACATGTTGGGCTCTTGATCATGTTAGCTTTTTCCTGAGTGAGTGACATTTTGCATACCAGTAAAATAGGGGAAAGTAATTCCTCTTCTCTAACTTGGTGTAAACTGTAATAGAGATGATATCTCTGGGGCTGAAAAAGTGGTTCAGCAGTTAAGTGTACTGTCTGTTCTCATAGGAGACCAGGATTTGGTTTCTAACACCCACATGGCAGCTCATAACCTTCCATAATTCCAGTTCCAGGGGCTCTGATTCTCTTTTCTGAACTCTGCAGGCAGCAGGCATACATGTGCTGTACACGCATGCAAGAGGTAAAGCATTCACACATAAAGAAACCTTGAAAAATATCAAAGGCAATGTCTCCGAAAACATGTTATTTCTTGGGCATGTAGTTTATCCCAGGTCTAGGCTAGAACCTCCATTAAGTCAGTGATATAGACAGACAGTCTTACCATCTCGAAGCCTGCAGACCTGTGGGCATGTCAGGACAAACTTAGCACAGTGATTTAATTTTGTAATGCATGTCTACAATCCATGAAGGCCCCATTAATTTTGACTTCAGGTTTTAGATGTAGCCTTAATTGGTGTTAGGTTTTTCAGGGTCCTATGGTAATGATTAAAGACAGACTCCTTGCTTCCTTCTGGATTGCTGGGGTACAGAGCCCCCACACTCTAGAGTGTCCTTGCTCTCCACATTCTGTATGTGGAAGAAGGAAAGCTCCCAGACTATTTTTTCTTGTCACTGTACCACCTGTTTTCTTTTTGTCTTCTTGCCTTTCTCTGAGTTCTGAACTCAGTAGAATGCCTCCTTCCCGTCTTAATATCATACTCACTACTTCAATTCTTACCTGTCTGTGGGTAAATTTTTTAAGTAGTTTGTTTCAGTATTTCAATTGTTTATGTAGGCAATCAGTCCATTTCTTGAACTGGATTGCTTCTCAGAACTTCAGTATCTATCCTAGAGGCATACTTGCTTTCAAATGTGTCTTGTGCTAATTTGGTCTTACTCCTTCATCTTCTCGGCCTGCTCACGCTCTTCTACCTCATTGCTTGGCATTTTCAGTTATTCTTCTACATGTTCAGATGGTGAATTAAGCTGGGTACATTTAAGAGCAACCACACACCCTCGGCTCCCCATCCCTTGTTTCTGTTTCTTGTTAAAAGTCTTCATTGTCTTATCTAAGCTCAGCTATCCTCTCTCTTCGAACTGTCTCTTAGAGATCTCTTGGCATTTCTCATTACTTACCTACTGCCTTCATTACTCCTTCTTGGTGTATATGTATTTGTAGCGACTGCCTTGTTTACATCTCTGTTCCTGAACTAGTGATGCTAACATACAGTCTCATCAAGTAAGGCCTGGAAAAAAAATATTTTTGATAGCTACCAAAGCATTTACTGGTGAAATGATCTGTTTTGAGATTTATTTTTAAAATTTCCGTAAACAAAAAAATGTAAAGGAGAATGGGGAAAGTCTGGTAGGTGAGACAGGGTTGGCCAGTGTCCTAATAATCATTGAAGCTGGGTAATCGGTTTCACAAGGGGGTTATAATGCTACATAAATTACTATCTATGTTCTTGAGAATTTCCACAAAATATTAAAACATCAAACTCGGTCTTTCTGTCGCTTATGATAGTGAACTTTCGCTTCTTGCTATACAACATTTTTATGTTTCTTCTTGATATAGCATACAGCATTTTCATGTTTCTTCCCTATGCTTGGTTTTTTGTCTCACATCCCTGGGTAGTCTGACTCTATTTCCCTGACAGTCTTACTCTCACGTGATAAGTAAACCCTGTACCCCAGTCATAATTTAATAGCTCAATTTAGGTCTTTCTAGGTCACTAGTGTGTTTTGTTCTTTGAGCCTACAACATTATTCTGTAATAGATTACCCCACCCCCACCCCATCCAAGGACTGCCCCAACTGAGAGTAGTCTCCCTCAGCCCCCAGCTTTTCCATGTAGCTAATACTTGCTGCCAGGTACTTGAATGCTTGGGAGTTAATGGAATAGCTACTTCTGGCATACTGTGGGGAGGCTAGGAGTGACTCGTTAGAGGTACCATCACTTCTGGGCCCTCTCAGAATTGTTCCAGGACTGGGGAAGCCCTGCTTTCAGTCTGTCTATATACAGAATAGAAGCAAACCCAGACTGTTCTCTGGAATTGAAGTTTATATTATGTGGAGATGCTGAACTAAACTATGGCATAAAAATGTAAGGTGGTCAGATATCAGCATGCCAACATTAAACTGTTCTCCCAACTTTTGTCTCTGTAACAATGGCTTATAAAATTATTAAGCTTCTCAGAATTGTGAGGTCTTTTCTCTCCGACTGAACCCAACTTTATTCTGTAACACTTGATGAGGGCATTGTTTTTACCAGTCCAAGGTTATGTAAGAACAGCCTTCAGCCATCCTCTGCCAGATCCCACCTTAAAGGTTGCATTTGATTTTTAAGGTGAGCAAAGAAATGCTCCCCCTCTAATTATCATACTGCACTATGCTTACTATTGATAACTTAATGATTCCAAACTAAATAGGACATGAGCCTGGAGGTAAAAGTAGAAAATGTTTAAAGGTGCTCGGAAATGATCTTAGTTCTGTGGCCTAGGGATTCGCAAAACAAGGTATGAGTTAATCACTGTTTCCAAACACATGAAGCGATTTTACATGGAAGGTGGTGCCAGCTGTTAGCTATTTGAGTAAAAATAAACAAACGAACTTAGGTTGCAGCTGGAGGGATTCTAGTTAGATAGAAATTTTTCATTAAGTGGTTCTGGGTGGGAACTGGGTTCCCATCCCAGTAGATTGTTGACTTAGGTCCAGATTGGAGGGCAGTGGGGTGGGCTTGAGGAATTCATGCATCCTGAAAACCAAGCTCCATGAAGCAGCTGTGAATGCCCTCCATGCTCCGAGCAGCAGATGAGGATCCCCTCATCCCTCCCATCCTCGCCCAAGTTGAAAGAAATTAACCTCAATTAAAGGAAATAGTGATGGATTGCTATGGAGATAAATATGATATATCACACAGGAAAAACTACATTAAAAGAACATTAAAGTTGGGACAGAAAGCAGTAAAAAGTGAAGAAATTCACTGCTAAGGGTGAAAAGTGATATCATTTACATCTCTGCTAATATGTAGACTTAACAGAAAGCATTAGGAAGTTGTGAGCGTGCTCTGATTTGGGAGGAGGAAGGCGTGGACTTGACCCACTACGCTTCATAGACAGTCTCATTGCCTGGATTTATTTAAAGCTCATCTCTGAATGATCATAGCCCATGGAGGAAAAGCTGTTCCTTTGACTAGAAGACTTCAGGGGTTTAGAGTTTGCCTGTGGAGGATCAGGTGGTAATTCTGCGCCACTTCATTTCAATGTCTGAGACCTTAGCTTTAGTGTCACATAAGTCAAGGAATCCTTTTGGAAGACTTAATTTAATTTGTGTATTTTAGACATTGATTAACAAATAATTTAGCAACAGGTTTAATAATATTAGTGCCATGTAATTTCTGGATTAAAAAAAATTTAGATTATGTTTATTTCATGAGTAAGGTTTTGCTACAGGATACAGCTAAAATTTTGTTTGTATATTTTGAGAAAGTTAGGTTTGTATGATAGAGCCCTTACTCAGAATCAAATCTAATCACATTTTGAATTTATAAAATCATATTGTGACACTAGAAAACTTCTGATTACTTTCAGTTTTTCCTTAATGTTTGTCTATTTATTGTGTTTAACATATTAGGAGCAGAAATCCCTCCAAAAGCTCTGGAACACTTTGCTTGTGGTGTAGAATGTATGTATGATAGGTCTTGAATAATATAAAATGAACCCTTAGCTTCTTTAAGTACAGAGTCATTACCTTTTTTTAAAATCAAGAGCTGGGATTGAATAAGTTACTTACCAAAAGGTAGATGGCAGAGATGATTCGTGTTCTTCCTGAAGACAGACCCAGCTCCCTCCTTCTCCTCTGCTTCATTTTCCCCCTTCCTCTGTCCTTTCCTACTTTGTCCTCTTGGCTCAGTCCCCACAGCCCCCTCCTGCCATTTACCTCCTCACCTCTCCTTTGTTTGCTCCCATATTTTTGGATTGGGGGTGGCTGGGTATGGATTTTGAGTTCTTTCATAGACATGTGCTTGTTTGAGAAGGCAGAATCAACCCAGCTATAAAATCATCTAACTGTGGAGAACATAATGGATTTAGTGAATTTAGATACTATTGGTCAGCTTTCTGCCACCATAGCAAACGTCAGAGTTAGTCATGTTAGAGAAAGGGGTTTTTTGGTTTTTTTTTTGGCTCATGGTTTCAGTTCATGGTCACTTGGCTCTGTTGTTGTGGTCCTGTAGTATCGAAGTACATGTGGTACAATAGCCGAGGTCTGTTCATCTCATGGAAGTGTAGAGAAACGGGAGGAAGCTGAGATTCCAGTATCTCCTCAGAGGCCACAGCATCAGTGAGGCCACATTCTCCAGCTAGGAACCACCTATCAAATATTCCACCCCTCCCAGGAACACTATAGGTTGGCCACCAAGACCTTACCATGTAGACCTTTGCAAACCTAAAACATTCAAACTGCAGTTGAGGCGACATCTAAAAACTATTTTCATTGTCTAGAAACAGAAATTGTTGTTTACTTTTAGAGGTATTATTTGTAGGGTAATAGTGTGTTAGGGAGTATATTTCTGTGTTGAAGTAGGTAAAAGATTTTGTTTGTAGTTTTTGAGGAATGAAATAAAAGCTGTGGTTACTAGTTTTATATTTATGTTATATTCAAGTGGGTCTTGTAAAGGGGTCAGTGAAATTACCTTAAGTGAAACAATGATTAGCCAGCCTATTCATGGCCTGTGGACCTGAGCAATAGTAATTTATGTCTATGGCAGGATATATGTTCATATCTTCTGTCACAGATTTTTAGGTTAAGTTACTTCCTAAATGGATGTTTATATTTCTGATTAATTTTCACAACCTTGCTAAGGCTGAATATTTAGCATTGAAGTCACTTTTTCCTTTGGTCTTCACTTTGGAATATTTTGATAAACCTTTTTTTTTTTTTTAACACAAAATAAATCTGTGTGCCTGTCTGGAGTTTTAAATGCAATATAAATGTTATGCATCATCAGAAGTATGCAAACATGTTTGAAAACACAGTATTATATGGAAGCAATTACTGGCAGTGACTGAGCTACACACCCCAAGAATGGGATGGTGCCAAAAAAAACTAAAGGTTTCTAAACAGAATTATTTTTGTGTGGGTGGGAAAGAGAGCAAGGGTAACTTTTATTAGGAGCCAATTCCAGTTGTGATTTTAATTCTAATCACATATTTGATAGTTGAAATAAATAAACGGTAAAGAGACATCATGTTAGGGTTAGATTATCTGTTCCTCTCTTAGTGGGAACAAGTTAGTTTTTACCAAGAGAGGACATGACAGACACAAATATTAATAAGACCAATGCACTTCTAGATTTTCTGTTTGCTGACACCGAGCCTTGCCTAAAGATGACCTTGCTGCATTTTGCAACATGGTACTTGAACATTCTTCTGCTGGGAGTGTTATATTCATGTTTAACAGATGTAAAAGGATGGAGAAAGGCTATATTTTTATCATTTGGAAGTAACAGGCTCTGCAATCTTCTCCCATTAACTAGTAGGCAGAAGAATAGAAGACTGGATTCTCCATTCTGTCCCCTATACTTCAAATTTTGTTTATTTTTTAACTTTAAATCAAATTGAGATCTTCAAACCAAGGTGATTTGCGGTGGCATCTTGGATAATGTAGATTTTAACTGTGGAAAGGAGGTTGTTCCTGTACAAAAATTGGTTTGTGGCTGACATTTTGAGGAATTCTTTGTTTTTCAGTGGAAAGAAATTTAAATGGGTATTTTTTTCTCTGAAGCCAGTGTCACTGCCTGCTGCACAGGGGAGCCCAGGTTGAGCTGAGCAGCCATGAAGACAGCACAGGGGCTTCTAGCCCCTTAACTGTTGTCAGAACATCATTGTATTGATGAGTGAGGCCTGGTCAAGTCACTTAACCTTTCTTCCTTGGTTTTCTCTTATGTAGACTGGAAATGATAATATCTGCCTTTGATCTCACAGGGATGCTTCAATCCATTAGAGTCATTAAAGCACTTTAAGTAAGGTATACGGCACTAGAAGCAAGGCGCCTTCGTTATTGTTATCATTATTGTTACTTTATTACAGTGCCATATACAGAGAGGGAACTTATTAATCCTAAATAGCCAGGTCTCTGAATATGTTCTGTGGACATGAAGAGTTAGCAGGGGGCTTTTGGAGGTCAGGTTTCTCCCTCTCTTCTCTTGTGCTTAGGCTGTTTCTCCTTACCTCCATTAATTTGGTCAATGCACATTGTAACAAAGGCAGAAACACAAAAATGAACATAGAAAGCAAGGAGACACTTTCTTAGGATCCCTGCAAGTTCAGGCCTCCTAAAATGGAAACAATTTGAAGGTCCTGCTACATTGTTCATCTGTCAGTGAAATGAATGTCCAGGGGTTCTAAAGTGGTTTTGAATAATCAGCCACCCGCCCTCCCACCCCTACCTCCCTCCTAACCTGCAGGTTTGCTTTTTTTTTTTTTTTTTTTTTTTTTTAGTACTGTCTCTCTAGCAAAGAGCAAAACGTTTGGAGTTGATGGGTAAAGATCTGACTTGTCTCTGGAAAGTGTTCAAAGGCATTTTGTACAGGCTGATTGTATTTCCTAGATCAGCCCCTTCTGGCATTTTGTCTCGAATATTTCCTTCCTCGCACCTCATATACTGTCCCAGAAGACGATAGACTTCCATATGGCCTTCAGTGGCACCAACTTGATGTCTATGAAAAAGTGGAAGATGGAGTTCTACCCAGAACTGAGAGTTTGCTTCCTGGTTCTTTTGATCTCACAGATGTGACTATTCTGAAAGAACCTAACCTGTCCTTCATTTGTCTCTGAACTGATGAATGTAGCTCCGTTGGTTCTTTGTCTGCCTTCTTACTCATTGTTACTCTGGATACTGAAATTATGTCTAATCCCTCATTTCTGAACTGTTACATCCCAAACACCTTTGACTTGGTGGCATGTAACATTTAGCCAGCAACAAAGCACTAACTTCTCAAATAGGAGTCCTAATACTTAATGCATATAGTCCTTATAGTTAGTAACCTTATTATTAAGATAAGTGGGCATCGTAGTCTGGATTGTGACTTTCTACATAGCCCTGGATGTCCAGGAACTCACTATGTAGCTAGGCTGGCCTCAAACTCACAGAGATATGCCCACCTCTACTGGATTAAAGGCACACCTGGATCCCTTCCCTTCCCTTCCCTTCCCTTCCCTTCCCTTCCCTTCCCTTCCCTTCCCTTCCCTTCCCTTCCCTTCCTTTCCCTTCCCTTCCTTTTCTTCCTTTCTTCCTTCCTTCTTCTATTTTTGTCTAGTAAATAGGTGATGTCAGAAACCATTCATATATGATTTCAAGCACTGAAGAATTTTAAAACCCCAAATAAGATAAGTACTAGTAAAGTCACACTAACCTCCCCAAATAGATAAGGACTAGTAAAGTCACACTAACCTCCCCAAATAGATAAGTACTAGTAAAGTCACACTAACCTATCATTTATTATTTGGGTTTTATGCTAGTTATTTAATAGTTAGAATCCAAACGTTTTGACAAATATGTTGCTTTTAAATTTGGTAGGTTTATTTTTTTAACTCCTAATTTAAATAAAAGAAAACGTAAAGGCTAGCTGAATTTTATAGAATTGATTTGTTTGTTTGGAAAAAATTAGATCATGTTTATATATTTAATAATAAATTTGACTGGAATAATATAGTTACATAAACTTATAAAAGTAAATGAAATATGGTTATTATGGGTACAGTTATTTTCAGAATCAAGAGTCATCTTTTAAGTTGCTTTTCTTACCTCTACTTCTGAAGAATGTGTGTATGTGTGTGTATATACATATATGTATATATGTGTATACATATATATGCATGCAGGAGATCTACACTGATGTCCTCATGCTTGTACATCAAGCACTTTAACCTCACACAGAAGCATGTCCTTGGTGTAATTTATAGGTTCTTAAAATTTACACATAATGAGGGGCTATTGTACTACTGAGCAGACAAGCCACACACACACACACACACACAACTTGTGATGATTTAGTATAATCAAAGTCATGCAAGCTTTTTCTTCAGGCTTACCTGCTTTTATTTATTTATTTATTTATTTATTTATTTATTTAAAAAATTTCAGCAGCGCCCATTATCTTCTCTGTTGCCATGTACTTCCTGAATTCCATGTGAGTAACTTCATTTTCTGTTATATTTCCGACACAGTTTGGGTGATTCCCCAGGTCTCCTTCTCTGAGCTACTTCATGTCTCTTTGAGAGTCCATATGTGACCTCCTTCATTCCTTGTGTGGTACACCTGGGTTGTTTGGAAGTAGATGGGGGATGAGCACAAACAGGACTGCTGGGGCCGTGGGATGGAGGAACCAGGAGTAGATAGTGAAAGATCCTCTAGTTTCTCAGCTCCCCCGCTTCAGTCAGGGTCTAAGAAGCCTTTAGAGTTTGTTACTGCTTCTCTTCACTGCCTTTTCCCAATACCATTAAATCCCAAGGAATAAAATTAATCTGCTAAGGTTGAACTTTGAATGAATACCATAAACTGTGGTATTTTGAAGATTTGAGTTTTCAATTCAGCATGTAGATGGAGATAATATTAAACACCTTAGTTACTTATACTCCCCCTAATACTGATATGTGTTCTAAGAGCCATTAAACAGGGATAGTGTTTGGATAATTACTCATCACCCTGAGGAGATTATACCAAATTTATGTATTTTTCCCTTGGTCTTAAAAGGAAGCTGAATACTTGGTGGCATGCTGAGATGTCATTTTAGGTAACTTTTATGGCATTTCTTCCCCCAGTATAAGCAGCTCATTATATGTTTCTTGGTATAAAAGTAATACATTCATATTAAAAATTAAATTTAAATATACTAACTCGTGAGTTTCCAATTCTAAAAATTGAGGTATTTCATGTTTATGCTACTTCTAGCCTTCAGTGTTATTGTGGAATGCCTACACAGATTTAAAATATGTAAACAGTAGGACTGGATTGTAAATAAATGTCCTGGTGGAAAACGCATCTTGAGGATGTATGTTGACACCATGTGTAGTGTGCTGTATCCCCTGTGTAGTGTGGGGAATATTAACACTCATTCACACTGATGCTAGGGAGGAAACTTGACATTCCAACAGAAGGGTAAGATGTCGGGGTAAAACCAAATTAGAGAAAAATCTACTTTGTGAGGTTTGTTTGTTTGTTTGGTTGGTTGGTTGATTGGTTGATTGTGGGGGTTTTCTGTGTGTTTTGGGGGTGGTTGGGTTTTTTTGTTGTTGTTGTTTTTTGTTCTATGAGTCTTAATAAAATACTTTTCTATTATAGTCCTTTCAAATGCCATTGACATAGTTCATGTCCCTGACTAAAAAGATTTAGGTATGCCCTTAACTTCTCTGTGGGAAAAAAAAAACTTTTAATAACAAAGCAAAAATAGTGTAACCTGAAAATTATTACTATGAAGTTAAATATGACAACCCAGTTTTGATGAGTTAGTTCCCTGGAATTTATCACCATTAAAATTAAAACAAATCTGCTCAGGAATTAGAACACAAACTGATCACAGAATATATCATTCATCCAAGTGAAAGATAAATACAGTTTTTAAGAATTTCTTTTAAGTGTATATATGTATTGATTATTTGACCATTTTAATCATGGTGACAAGTATGCCATAGTTACATTTGTTACACAATTAGGAATACTGTTAATTCTCATTTTGAGGATATGGACTTGAAACTTTTACATGGCTTGTCTGGTCAGTAGTACAATAGCCCCTCATGTGTGAATTTTAAGACCCTGTAAATTCCACTAAGGACTTGCTTCTGTGTGTGTGAGGTTAAGGTGCTTGATGTGAAAACATGAGGACATGAGTGTAGATCTCCTGCACCTATAAAAATGTCAGGATGATATGACACCAGTCCATATGTAATTTCAGTGCTTGGGAAGTAGAGACAACTGATACTTAGAATAAGCTTGTGATCTAGACTAAGTAAATTGGTGAGCTCTGGATTCAGTTGAGAGGCTCTGCAGAATGAGGTGACCAAGCATCCAACATCAACCTTGGGTGTGGCTCTAGAAAAGCACTGGCGCGCACATGTGCACGCACGTGTTCACACATACACACTTTCACAGAGGCATGCACACCACATACATTCAAAATAAAAGAAGCTGCAAATTTTAACTTTAGAGATGTTAGAGATGCGATTAAGGTTAAGGACCTTGAGATGAGGGAGGTACTCGCGGGAGATCTAAGTAAACCTAATTTAATTGTATGGGTTGTTAAGAGTTACAAAGCTTTTCTAGCTGTGGTGAGGGAGAGTTGCTGTAATAATGGAAGGAAGAATGGTCAGACACAGCATCCTAGCTATGAAGATAGGACAAGGGGGCTGGGGCCAAGGAATACAGACAGCCTATTGAAGATAGAAAGAACTGGCAAGCACATTGTCTATTAGCACCTCTTGTAAATGCTACATGTTGAATTTGGCTCAGTGAGACCTGTCCAACAGAATGTAAGTTTCTCTTGTTTAAAGCCATTGGACTTTTGTTAACTTGTCACGGTGACCATGTACCTTACTGTGTTTTTAATTTATTAAATATTTATCAAATTTTAAATACTATAAAGGAATAAAGGCTACTTGGTATAATAAAAATATGTGGTAATTTATAAGATTTTCTTACATGGAGACTAATGACAGCACATTTTGGTAGTCAAATGAATTGAATGAATTCAGAACATCTTCATAGACCAGTCTTATCTGTTAATCAAAGGTTGCTGGGCCAGGGATGTAGCTCAGTGGTGACATACTTTCCTAGCAAATGTGAAGCCTGTGTTTATCCCTTGCATTGAGACAAAGAAAAAACATTTTAATAGTGTCATGGTGTCAAATACATAACCAGCATTTGATGACTGCTGAAGAGAGTAGGATTTCAGTGACATTTGCGTTGGTATTGTCACTGGAATAATTTTGACAAATGAGTTTGAAGACATACCCAAACATAACTGATTTTGTCATACAAAAGCACCATCTCCAACCTTTTGACACATGAGGGCATTTCTGATTCTGTCATGCTTAACAATTGTCAGGAAATTGTATAAGGGCTTACTGGACTCAAACTCCAGAGCATAGCTGAGTTTATCTTTGTTTTCACATAGTACTCCTCACAAAGCAGGGGTCATGAGTTGTTGGAATCCTTCAGAAATGGTTTCCTACTTAGTATTCATTGCAGAATGACAGGATTCAGTATATTCTACTATAACAAGAGATCTAAGATGAGAATAAATATCTAATAGGTAAGTACATGAAGATAAAATTGGCTTTTAAATAGTTTCTGTCCTTGTTCTGCCTAGCTATTGAAGGGTATACTCAGAAGTATTTATTCAGTCTCTTTCCATTAGTACTGGGGATATAGGTCTAAAGAATTTTACTATTGTTGTATTTAGTTACCTATGGAGGAGACAGAAGATAAACAAATAATTAAAAGTTCTGAAAAGTAGTGCAGGAGGCCTAGGCAAAGAACCTGTATAATGACAAGAAAGAGGACAGGCTTCAACTGTGTTTTTAATTTGTTAAATATTTATCAAAATTTAAATATTATAAAGAAATAAAAGCTATTTGGTATAATATAAAATACATGATAATTTATAAGACTTCCTTACAGTGAGACTGATAACAGCTCATTTTGGTACTCAAGTGAATGGAATGAATTCAGAAGACCTTCATAGATATTCTATGATACCTGTGTGAGATGGCTGGCAGAAACACTCACTGGTCAGTGGGAGAAGAGTCAGGTGATCAAAACTTGGAAGGTTGACAGGTTGAAAATCATGTTCCTTTTAAAGGATTTGGGAAGCTCTGTAGTTCAGAAATCAGTTACAAAGGAGAAAATGCAAATCCACAAAGCTGAGGTAGGGGATTATTTTAACTGTGAAAGTGCTTGTACATGTGTGCGTGCGCTTGTGTGTGTGTGTGTGTGTGTGTGTGTGTGTGTGTGTGTGTGTTGGGATGTACCTAGTAGGCTAGAGAGTAGGAGGTGAATGTAGAGATAACTGGAAGGATCTAGTGACTTATTCCATAAGAAAAGTATTAGAAGAACAACAAGACTTCTGGGAAATGCAGTAATTCTGCCAGTTACAAAAACAGCAAACACATTCTCATCAAGAAAGGACACAGTTGATTACTGAGTAGGCATTGAAAGGTATGCACATGTAAGGTAGCTCAAAACTGCTACAAAGTTGGGACTGTAGCTTCCATTTTATGTGGAAAAGTAGGTGAAAATAATAAAATTACAATTGACACAGTGTTTCCCCTTTGGGATCATCTCTCCTAAGTCTCCATGAGGACATATTTAGATCCTATACAGTTATATATACATATGTTGGGTTGATTTGCTAAGAACAAATCTTACTATATCTATACTGGTATTATCACTATACTGTAAATCTAGAGACTGGGTTCAATCCCTAGAGAGATTTATCTCTGTTCCAGAGGTTAGAGGAAGGGTTCGGATACACTGTGTCTCCAAGGAAACACTTGTTTTAAAAAATTGAGGAAGGAGAGAGTGGTGTTTTACAAAAGGAGAAAGTCATTTCTGAGTTCAGAGTGGCGGATGACATCATTTGCTAAGGTGGGCAGAGTTGAGAAGTCAGGTTTGAAGTTGCTGCTACACAGGGCCTTGGAGATAGATTTACACTGCAAGTCCATCTGTTGTATAAAAAGCGATTGTCTTAGGGTTTTAATGCTATGAAGAGACGCCATGACAACTGTTCTAAAAGAAAATATTTAATTGAGGCTGGCTTACAGTTTCAGAGGTTTCGTCCATTACTGTCATGGTGGCTAACACAGCAGAGTGCACGCAGGCAGGGATGGTGCTGGAAAAGGAGCTGAGAGGTCGACATTTTGATCCACAGGCAGCAGAAGGAGACTGTGTGTGATGGTGTACACAGCTAGAGCACAGGAGACCTCAGAGCCTACCCCACAGTGACACACTTCCTTCAACAAGGCCTCTCCTACGCCAAACAAGACCATACCTCCTGATAATGCCAATAACTCCCTATGGCCCAATCATTTAAACATAGGAGTCTTTGGTGGCCATTCCTATTCAAACCACCACAGTGATGTAGGCTGAAAGATAGGGCTTTGTGACCCTCAAATGCCTATAGGTAGCTGGAGCTTGGGGATAAGCTGTGTGTGTAGGGATGCAGAAAGTGAGGGGAGAAAGGAGAAGGTCATATCTTTTGCTGTGTAATCACAGGTTTAACACAAGTAAATTATTCTTAAGTGGTTGATCCAGGAGTCATGGTCCCAGCAGCGGCTATTATTTTTATCTTTTATTACTTTGCGTGGACAATGTGGCTGAACATTTAGGTCGCCAACACTTGTAATCCAGATCTGTGCTTTCCACATTAGTGTTCCTGCTGAGGGGTTCCTCCCCCTTGGCCTTTTCCTGCTCTACTGTGAGTCTCTTGGGTGTGCTGACTATTCTCCTGCTCCTGAGCCTCCCTTGAGACCCAGTGTCCTATCATTCTGTCTTGCTTCCCTCCTTTGAACTTTTGTTTATTTGGAAATATTTTCATTTGTTTCCACACATAGTTTGTAGATGTTTATTCCCCTGCACAGTTAGGTATCCGTTTACTGGCTTGCTTATTTGGTCTGGAATGTGTTGGATTTGAGGCCATAGCACAGATGCTTTGCTCTCCCAGGAGAGTGGGGGATACGTGGAGAGTGGTTTTGTGTGGCTCAGAAGTGAAGGTGAAGGGGGAAATGTCTTATTGGAAGGAATACCCGATTGTAAGGCCCAGGTGTGCGTCTAGAGGAGACTCACTTAGTGATAATCTTAGTTGCTGCAACAAATTGAAAAATGAAATATAGGTGGGAAAAATTCTCATTTGCAAAATGTTTTTGATCTAGTTTAAAATTAGGACTGTCTGCCATCTACTGTATTAGATCAATCAGTTTGTGTATTTTTTGCCCTGGAGCCACCTGCCTAAATCAGCCTCCTGTTCTGGCAAATCTAAACTGATTCACAAAAGCAGGGATTGGCTTCCTGTGAAGAAATACTTTTGCTGACTAGGATCTGGCAAATAGAAGAGTGGGGAGAGGTGGCATTCAGGAACATCTTTCCGTTTTATGAAGACTAGTGTCATGGAACTGAAGAATAAATACAGTCAAGAGAAAGCAATAGTGGCCTGGACAGAGACTTTACCAATTGGCAGTGTGAAATATTTGGTGGGCTAACAGTTTTAATGGGTTTGTTTTAGACAGTTCTTCTGCTGTGAAAGTGTCGGTTAATAATTTACCCTTCCCGAGGGGCAGAGGCAGCAATCATAGTCTGTGAGCAGCCACTCTGGGGCCTGTCATCTGCTGGAGCTCATCTTGCTGGCTAGAGCCATGAGCCCTGTTGGTTGCGACAGGGTACCAAGGCTCTGAACGTTGACAAATGAAAGCTTCAGAGAGCTAAATAAGGCAGAGATGTTTGGAGTGATTTACTTCAAGCACTATCTAAAGTAATGGATTACTACTGTAGCTACCCATCTGCTCCGCATCAAAAAGAATGTAACCCTACATCTCTTGAAAAAGTTTATTTTGAAGTAAGGTGGAGCTGTGTATGGAGGGAAGAGAGTGTGGCAGGGAGATAAATTATTTCTACAGAATATTTATGAAGCTTCAGAGAAAGGACAAACTGGGCTTGTTGATTGATACCTGGAATATGTTTTTATTGTCTAACAAAATATTGGATGCAGCTGTACATGTAAGACTTATCTGCTGTGCGTATGATCATCAGTGTGAAAAGCCTGATGTGTTACCCCTTGCCATACACTTTGTTTTGATGTGATAGTAAGCGCAACTCTGCTGTAGGTTTCAGTGCAATTTATGTGAATTGTATTTCCCTGTTTAGTCATTGATTCATACTGCAGTGTCGGCATGGTAAGTTCTGTAATTTGCTTTCCTGTGTGAAGAGTGCTTTTCTTCTACTGAAGCTTCATTGCTGCATACTTTTTTTTTTTTTTTAGGCGTTATGTCACTACAAAGATTTACAGTTATTTAATAATGATTTATTGTAGTAATTTATTCAGCCAGCTGTGGCACATTTTCGGTGGAATTTGTAAATCAAATTTATATAGAAATTTACCAGGACATGCATTTCAAGATTTAATAAAATATACTCTAAAATCTTTTTGAAGTGGGTAGTTTCATGCTGGCACATTTGGGATTCGCTTTACCTTAACAGCCGTTGTTAATGTTCAGCCTCTGCCACGTCTTTCCCATAGCCACTGCAAAGAGGACCCTGGTAAGTCTGTTAAAGTAGTTTCTGGTTTATCCACTTTACTTTCAGACTATTAATGCCATGTTGTAGTTGACTTGGGATGTTCACATGACATTAAGGAATGTGGAACCATCTTGACATAAGGTTCTCTGTAGTTTCAGAAGTTTTAATCACTACTAAAACACTCATCCAGAATCGAACTGAGAGCATATTAGGAGGTTGTGGGATCCCCTTCCTTTACCCAGAGCTCACTGACTGTGGCCATGTAGGCTGCATTGTGCTTTGCTTCATTTGGCAACTCACACTTTTTTGGTTACTTTGTTATTATACGAAATGCCAAGTTCTGTTTTCTTTTTAAAGCTGCTTTTACTTGATGGCATCTCTTTTGTTGTTCATCTTTGAGAAGAATCAGAATCTCAAAGTGCACGGGGTTCTGGTGTAACTTGTATTTTCTTTTCAACCCAGCAGTTTTTTAGAAGCTGTCTTGGATGTGTGTTTGCCACGTTGTTTGTAAAAATGACTTGTTTTCTAAGACTGCACGAAAATTTTAGTTCTAAGATTAAAATACCAAGCCACCTGTTTTGTGTGCAACCTCTTGGAACCTCTTTTGACTAAAAGGCTGGCCCGCAAACACATTGATGGTGTTGATCAATTGTTTTGATATGGTAATGACTCTCTTAATGCTCCTTAAAGTTTCAGTCACCAATTAACTATGTTTAAAGATGGTGGTTTTGAATCAAAAAGGAAGTGAAAACATGAAAAGTACTCCAGACACAAATTTTTTTCTAACGGTTTATATTTATCATGCTAGTCACCAGTAAGTCAAGATGAACACAAGAAAAGAACAAAGGCATCCCAAACAGCTTCCCACCTGAAAGTAACCCTTTGCCACTCAGCTTCATTTGTACTGTAGGTATCAGGGGAACAATGACTTCTAAATTCCTTTCATTTATTTTTAAGGTGTAATATTTAAAAATGTTCTTAGAAACATTGCACAGCAGTTGATTTTTGCCTTCAGATGGGAATTCTGTGAGTTAAGTGGAGTCTTTACACTATCATAGTGAAAGGAGAATAATGTTAGAGCGACAGCTTAGTGGTAGAGGGCTGATCATGGACATTCCAGGTGCAACCCATATCCACCCACACTGGCAAACATGATTAAAATCATAATCATTGAAAATATGTACAGAATAGTTTGTTTAGGAAAATATACCTTGATGGAGCTAATAGTCCAGAAAAGCATTTACGTCTTTTTAAGAGTTATGACTAAGAGTAATTAATAAATCTGTAGTATAAGAGATAAAGAAGTTTTATGAGAGGCAACAGAAGCTTCATTTCTTTGGGTATATAGAGAGGACACACACACACACACACACACACAGAGAGAGAGAGAGAGAGAGAGAGAGAGAGAGAGAGAGAGCAAGCACTCTCTCCTGAGATAGATCCCCAGCCTTAAGAGAGGCTCTTCTTGAAGGTTTAATTTGTGGTATCTTAGAGGTGGCACTTGCTTTCCTTAAACGCATTTAGTGTGTTGCATTGAGGAGATCCTGGAGGAAGATGGAGGTCATTCTTTTACATGGTCTCAGCTAGCATCAAGTGTTCAAAGTACCCTAGGTGGATCACCTACAGCCCGTTAAATACAATAGGAAAGAACATTTAGAAGCATGTCTTCATGGTTTTTAGCTTGGACTTTATCAATTCTTTATTTACCTTTTGTTTTGATCTGAAAATCCTAAAAATATGATACTAAATAGAAACTTTAAAAGAAAGACAAAATTTGGCGATGGGAAGATGTTTTATCTTATGAGTGAGTCTTTACTGACTGATGATGGATGCTTTGAAAGGATGAGCTGAGGGAAACAAACAAAACAACACACGGTGCTCAGTCAGCAAAGGCTGCCAGAGCTGCTGAGGGAGCAGCCCAGAGAAGCACACCCTGGGCTTAGCCCCTCTCCTCATCCAGTTCATTCCTTCATCCAAATTTCTTAAATACCTTTGAATACTGGGCAGTTTGCCAAATGTGGTAAGAATATAGAAGTCAAACACTTGAGTTTGCTTTTAAGCCCCGATGAGTAGGAGGTTTAATTGTTTGTTAACAAAACTCTGAAATGGGCAGGGAACAGTTATATGGGAACAGTTCCGACGGTCTGATTCACACACACTGAGTTTGGGGCCTGAGTGGAAGGCTCTCGAGTGTGGAAAATCAGAAAGATTTAAGGGCTTGTGTGAGAGAACACATACCCTGGCTGCCTGGGTTTGCTGTGAGTTCTGGAGAGAGACTCCTTCCTAGAGAGCATGGACAGGTGATCCCCTATATACATGTATAGACTGGGAATATTATTTCTGTAGTTCAGGGCAAAAGCTATAAGTAATATGTTTTGGAGTGAGCTTCCAGTTGGGATTACAAGGTAGTAATAAACATAGTACCAGTGTTCTGCTATATTTGATTTGAGAAATTATTTTGAGGCAGAAATATTTGGGCTTCAAATACAAATGCTGATACTTAAATTTTTCTGTAAACTAGTTTTTTAGTTATCATACAGGATCTTTTTAAAAATGGAAGTACTTGTAAATTGATAATTTATTTCTTCTAATTGCTGGGGTTAGGGCCTCAGGTGCTGTCATGTCATGGGTTTCCCTTTTTCTGTTTGAATATACTGTATTTCCAAGTGTTTATATACTTGAAGTATAGAGAAAAATAGCAAGCTCCCTTGTTCTTGCACCGTGTATTGTGTGGGAATGTGGAAATACAGTAAACCCCCCCCGCCCCCCAACTGAATACTTAGAGCTTTGGTGTCTCTCCCTTTCTTTTTATATTTATTGCCCATTGTTCCTAGAAAGACACAAAGCTTGCACTGACTGGTTGAGAAGCTTGGCTCCCAGTCTCAAGGCCTGTGCAGTTTACCTATGTAATCTCATCTCTTATTAATGCCTTGCATCTGTCCAAGGTGTACTGCTCCCTTGCACTTCCTCATGCTGCCTTCCTGTTTAGAGTGCTGTCACAAGTCCTCTCAGGACCAAATTATTTCTGCTGTGTTCATACTGCAGCTGGTGATACGTGCACTGACTTGGGGACTTCTTAATAAAAGAGAGCGATTAGTTACACCTTCTCTTTCCACTTAGTGTTTGCACATGGCTGTCTGACTAACCTGTAAGTCAGGAAGTGAGAGGACTTTGTTGAAAATGGTACAACTCTGAAGATGTGGGCAGTGTTTCCAGCCTCCTCCAGAGAAGAAACAAAGTTGCTAAGCTTATTTGGACCTATAAACCCTGTAACTCTATTTGGTCATCTGTTCATCCAGGCTACAGTATGGGACTCTTCTTTCCTTTGTCCCCTCTTTTTATTTTATTCTTTTAGATATTAATGCCACACACTGTGAGGATGCTCTGCACCTTTTGTGATTTTCTTGGAGATGTTTCTTATTAGAAATATTTCTTAATATTCCATGGAAAAGGATCATAATAAATTAAAGCAAATTCTAAATGCATGAAAATGTACATGTTAGTTATACAGCATGTAACTATAACTAGCTACATAAAAGGATAAACTTGGTATCTCTTGTTTTCTCTGTCAACATCATCTGACTTAACTCTCAGCTGACTTTGGCTGCAAATAATATCTCAGATACTTTACTTCTTAGTAAACTTGCTTGGAATGTGTCCTAGGCTTATACAAGAGCTCCTGGTCCTAGCTATAGCTTTTGTCTTCATTATTCTCATCTTCTTTATTTCTTATTCCTGGTCTTCCACTCAACATCTTGTCATTCAGGACCCCTGTTGCTGCTGGCTCAGGTCAAGTGGTGGATGGATACTAATCTACTCTAATACATAATATAATATATATTTTATATATAACATATATTACTACTAATATTCTAATATATATTATATGCATATATATATATTAGAAAACTTAGAATACATATAGGACTTATAATCTACACTATTAAGCAAGGTCACATGACCTTAAAAACAAATGCATCACATCTTCTCTCTCATGTGGAATCAAGTCAATAATGTATGTGTAGATGTTAACAAATGTGCATTTGGATACATTGTAACATGAAGAAAAGCTAAGTACAAGGGAATGAAGAGGACTAGTTCAGATCATTGATGGATGAGTTAAGGGTACAAAGCTGATTTTTTTTTCTGATTGAAATTCTGTCATGGATTTTGGGTTTTTTTTTTTTTTTTTTTTTTTTTTTTTTGCTATTAGATAAGTACATAAAATATATTCCATACTTAAAAGAGTAAAATTTAATATGAAGCTTCATAGATTCCACTTTGAGTTGCAGTTCTAATGGAATATAAGTTCATTAAGTTGCATAGACTTTGGGTCTGGTGTATAGTGTTTTTTTATTTGTATTTTTATAATAAGGCTTATTTAAAGAAAAAGGGAATGTATGTAGGGGAATCTTGATCCTTTTTATAGTATCTGGCATACAGCAGGTGCATACTACATGCAGGGTAATGTTCCCTAGACTGTGTCTATTTATAATGATTAATGTTGTAAGAGTTCTAGTTACTGGATTTTTGTCCAATATTATCTTTATGTAACTTGTCACTATGCCTTATAGAGTAAGAGATCTTAGCCAATGGACATATTTACTTTCCTCCTTAACTCTTAAGTATATGGCTTGGCTTTGAGATCTCTAGAAAGCAGGATGTGGAAACACTCTTGATTATATATACCATATAAAATGCCCAATGCTAGGGGAAAGCTATAAGAAGCTGGGGAGGAGGGCAGCCCTATAGGAGGACCAGCATTCTCAATTAACCTGGCACCGAGATCTCTCAGATATTGGACCACCAACCAGGCAGCATACATCAGCTAATATGAGGCCCCCAACACATATACAGGAGAGGACTGCCAGGTCTGGGTTTAGTCAGAGAAGATGCACCTAACCCTCAAGAGACTGGAGGCCCCAGGGAGTTTAGAGATCTGGTGGGGTGGGGGGTGAGGACATCCTGGTGGAGACTGGGGAGGGGGGCAGGGAAGAGGTATGGGATATGGAACAGTTGGAGGGTGGACCAGGAGGGGAATAAAATCTGGAGTTTAAAAGAAATAAAATAAAAATGCCCAATGCTAGAGTTAGCCAAAAGTTGGAATATCTACCAGTGGTTGTGCTTGTAAAAGTTCATCGTCTGGCTCATGGGGTTATATACAAAGAGCTTGAATTTGTCCAACTATTGATGAATTCCAGTCTTGCCTATTTCAAGTTCTCAGTGTAAATACTACTTGCCTATGAAGTTTCTTAAAAGTTCAATATTTGGTTTTGTCAAGTCAGTAAGAGAAACTCTGGTATACCATGCGTTTTCAACATTTGGCCACTGTTTGGAACTCTGCTGTCAAAGTCCTGTGGTAGACCCGAGCCCTGAAAAATGGTCCATGTTCGGTTACCAACTCATTTTGTGTTTTAGCCTCAGTTTTCTTAGTTGTAAAGCAATCATATTAAATTAGCCACGCCCACACACCCCGCAGGGTGTCTCAAATTACAAAGGCCAAGAAACGCAGGCTCAGCACTGCTCTTCCCCCATGTTCAGAATTTACATCTTTATTTTCCAGAGAAAAGATCTCCACTGATTGAAAGCAAATACATTTCAGAACTGCCTTTACTGAATAACTCTCACAAAGCCTGTGCCTGTATTAGCAGCTGAGGCTAGCAATGGGAAACATCTGGAGCTGTGCATGGTGGTACACACCTTTAATCCCCGCACTCAGGAGGCAGAGGAAGGTGGATCTCAGTGAGTTCAAGGCCAGCCTTGTTTAAATACCATTTCCCTTTGTGTGTGGGAATGAACTCTCCATATGTAGTACTTGAATGGCTCAAGTAGCCAGGCAAACAACAAAATGAGGAAAGCAGGTGAGGGTAGGAGACCAGTGGGGGAGGGGTGCTTGCTAAAAAGGCAGTAGCTTCTGTTCCACCCCAGCTTACAGTTGCTGTAGAGGAATGTTTCTGCTCCAGTCTTTAGTTTCCCAACACTTTACCTTTTGCCTCTCTCTAACTCACCCCTCCACCCCTGAAGCTTATAACTTGTATTTTAACTTTAAAATTTCTTGAACTTTATATGTTGGCCATTAATTAAAACACATGAAGCCCAACAAAAGTGCCCAAGGCCATCTAGTTTGAAATCTGTACACACACAGAGACACACCACACACAGACACACACACACACACACACACGAGTGAGAGAGATACAGAGAGACAGATTTATATTTGTTGAGTATCTATGCTTAGAAACTAGGTAAACCTTTTATACTAACCAAAGTATTTAGTTTTCACAACAGTTCTATGAATTACCTGTACTATTACTATTTGGAGTTGGAAAGTTTGGGTTAAGTGATTTGGCCAGTAAGTAAAAGCTTCTACAGAGAGTCAAACCTACGTTTTAAAAATAGTCTCCTTGCTGGACTTCTAACCATTATACACAGTTGACTGCCTGGGCATACGTGGAACATGAATAAATGCAGGTGGGCTGCTGTATGGCAGAGATTGCTGCATTATACGGAGATAACTGAATGATACCAGTTCAGTGTATAGAGTGACACAGTTTGTGCATGCATGTGCTTGATATGATAAAGCCCTGAGTGCTATGTACTTTTATACTTCATGATTTTTTTTTTTATAAAGCTCGGTGAGATCATTGTCAATTTTTTAGAAATTTTAGTTTTTCTCTTTGCTGCAAGCAAACCAGACTCACTAAGCTTTGGATCCAGTACCATCTCTGTCCAAGGGCAGATACCCCTTCTCCTTGCCACATGTAAACCCCACCCATGGAAAGGCTCCAAGTCTTGAGTGATGATCACTTCCTCTGGGCGAGAGTATGAAGAAGAAAGTAGATCTAGCAGGAGTAGTAAATCCCCACAGACATAGATAAGTACTTGAGGTCAGAGACTGCATCTTTTATAGTTTGTCTACATACCAAACTCATTAATATAAAGAGTCATCTTAGCAGTAGTGGTTGTAGTAGCAAAAATAATACAAAGAAGTCAGTCTCAGTCTATGTTTTTGTATCAACGTTCATGATGTCTAGGGTTCAGGGATGTTTCTTTGAGAAAATAATGTGAAACCATCTCTCTCATGCTCATCCTTGATTTCTGCTTCTTTCACCTAATCCTCATAAAATGTGTTTCAGCCTTCAAAACTCTTGCCTATAGGAATAAAACTATAAGATATTAGGAAGAAAAATGAAAACACTGTGGAAAAAAAACACAATACGTTTATCCATTTATGTTGTTTCCCTGGGGGCTTTTTAAAATACTTCAACACTATAGCCTTTTGTTTTTCCTTCTCAGAAAAAAATATTTTCACTGTATATTCATTGTGCATAGTATTATGTTACACAGGCACATTTTTATACATGTATATGCTGTTCATTGAGCCTATCTGCCACTGCACTCCCCCCTTTCTTTCCCCTTTATAGCTTATCCACTCGATGTGTGGTGGGGAGAAGGAAAGAGCCAGTGCCTCTGACAGTATTCTTCTTGACAGTCCATACCCATCATGTGAATGGAAAGTACCCAAAACCCCATTTTCAGAACTGTATCTAGAGTCTCTGGCTCCTGAAGAAAACCAGTGTGGTTCCGACGTGGGACAGGAAGAGTGGTTTGCGTTGGCACCGGCCCTGCGGGTGCTTTGGGGCTGGAGCGCACACAGCTGTGGGTTACAGACGCTTGCTCTTCAGTATTAATGTGGCCAGCATGTGAAACCATGGCACCGCAATACTACACAAAGGTCTACGCCTCTGATAGTTTGAGAAATAACTCCCAGCTGAAGAAATTCTTCTTTGAAGGGCTGGAATACATTCCAGAACAGAAGGTCCTTTTTCAGTACTGGTAGAATTAACCATAGAGGCCTGGTGATGGTGGACTGGGCATCGGGGACTGCATCACACATATTTAAGGGTTTGGGAGCTTTAACCAAAAATACAAGGGGGAAAAAGAAATGAAGAAATAGATGAAGGTTCCTTTAAACCTTTGGCTAATAACTTCCACACTCCTCACTGCGCATGTGGCACAGATCTTGTACACACACTCAAGTCATTGTGTAGTTTCTTTGAGTTCACAAGTGCATTAGTGGAAGCTATCATCTCAGTTGAAGTATGATAGACATGTTTCTACCAATTACTGTTTCCCTGAGCTGTCTGTGAGGACAGGAGAATCAGAGGCCTGTATATACAAACAAAAGAAATATGTATGGTGTTGGGTATCACTTAAAGCTCAATAACAAAAATCGTCTACTAGACATAGGAATCTCTCTCTCTCTCTCCCTCCCTCCCTTCCTCTCTCCCTCCCTCTCAAAATATGTGTTCCCTTCTAATGGTATACTTGAGAGAAGGTCTTCTATCTGCCATTGTTAGTGAGAATGTTTTCCCATCCAGGTTACAATTTCCATTGAAATAGTTGCATACAAGTATCCAGAAGTTAGTTTATCGACTCTTATTGCACTTCTGGGTATCTAATAAATAATGTATTAGCCTGATGGATATGTGGCTACCTAACTATGGAGCATGAAATATGCACTGTTTCTCTAATACACTGTAGGGAGACCTGTTTATAAAGTATTTAGTATTGGTTTTATAATGCACTGTTGACAACAGGAGACCACGAAGCTCAAAGATCAATCTCATTTTGGCCCACAGTATTAATGCTACTTTATAAAGCTCTATGACAGGTCACTTAGACAGTGGTCCTTACAAAAGGACCCTGTTAGGAAGGCTGGTTGTAGTGGCTGCCAGCACAGCAGATAAATGTCTTTGTCCATGTCCCTGAGGTGTTTCTTCGGTGGCTGTTGATACTGGCCATGTGATGGAACTCATCATTTCCCTGGTCTCTAGAGGGATTCTGGACTAAAAGTGCTGAGTTCTCCTAATGCAGTCCTCACTAATTGGGTAGAGAGTTGATGTGACTTTGGATCACATGGGCCTGGAGGTAGGAGTTAGCAGTAAGGGGTGGGGTGACTTACCTCCTCAGCTTTGTGTTGTGTCTGCTAATGAAGCAATATTCTTAGACATCTCCTCTTTCCTACATTCAGATCATATATGTGACATAGTTCAAAGTATTTTCAGTTTTTGTTTGCTTTGGGGAATTTCTTTAGCCAGGAGTAAACTTACAGCCATTAAAAAAAAATACTCTGTATATACTTAGAATTGGGTTTATAAATAAATAAAGATCAAATAATTTGATGTAAAATCTATTCTTGGTATTTTTTTATATGAACTCATCAGTATGGGAATGTATTTGATCACTATAGTTCCCTAAGTTCTGTTTCCTACAAGGCTGTATGTTCTGGAGCAAGGCATTATTCTCTGCATTAAGAACCCCTTATTGGTTTTCAGTATTTCAGTTTTCAGTGTCAGTATTTCCAACTCCTAACTACAGTACCTTTAAAAAAAGATTCTTTAAAATTTCAAATTTAAATGATAAATCTTTCATAGAGTGTGAGTGTATGTATATGTGCATGTATGTATGTATGTATGTATGTATGTATACATGCATGTGCCTGGTCATCAAATCCCCTGGAGCTATGGTTTCAGCAATTGTAAGCCATCGCATGTAGGTACTGGGAACTGAACTTGGATCCCATGCAAGAACAGTACATGTTCTTAGCCTCTAAGCCCAGTGCATTGTCTTAAAGCCACTCGACTGGGAGATTTCTTAAGTACTTTCAGAGGCAACCCTCTCTGTCGTTTGGCGTTTCTTCTGCTACCTCATGGATTCTGACCTTCAGAGTGCCCTTTTGAGTAGACGGTTCCCTTTCTTTTCTCCAGTTGTTCTCTAGTTTGTGCTCTTAACTAGACTTGTAATATCTGTGTTTCTTTTTTAAAACATTAAGTGTATTTATTATTGTTTTAAGTAAAATATAATTACATCATTTCGCTCCATTCCCTTTCCTTCCTCTAACAACTTCCATGGCCCCACCCTCGCTCCTTCTCAAGTTTCTGGCCTCATCTTCTTTAATTATTACAATATGGCAGGGCCTGAACAAGGACAATGCAAAAAAAGTGGAAGAGGGAAATCTCATGGGGTCCCAACCCCAGACAAAAACTACAGGCAACTAAGGGATGCTGAGAGACATTGTCTTCCCTTAGGAAGATGCCCTTTAATTGGTTATTCAATGCCAAGTGTCCACTGAGTGGACTGAGTAGGTTCTATTTATATTTTTACATACATACATACATACATACATACATACATACATACATACGTGCGCGCACACACACACACACACACACACACACACCACTCACACACACCAATTCCTGGAATTTCTTTTTGTTTTTGTGGGTTTGAGACAGGGTTTCTCAGGGTAGCCCTGGCTGTTCTAGAACTCACTCTGTAGACCAGGCTGGCTTCAAATTCAGAGATCTACTTGCCTCTGCCTCCTGAGTTCTGGGATTAAAGGGATGTGCTATCACTGCCTGGCCTTAATGCCTTTCTTACCGTGGAAGTTTTTCTTATATCATTCCTTTGGTGTCCGAGGGATTTTTTTTTCTCCCTTCAGAGAACCTTTTCATTTGTGTTCTTACCATGTTCTCTCTTAGGACCCTTTATATCATTTTCCCTCTGGCTTAAATCTTCAATATTTTTCTCTCAACTGACTTTGTCCCCTTAGCTTACTGTAGACTTTTCTTTTTAAACCTCCTGCAGTGGAAAACAAGCTGTATGTTCCTAAGGACACTTCTTTAAATCCTGCTAACTTTTAAAGCCACATTTCTCGTACTTTGTTTTCTTTCATTCATCCAAAGTCTCTTTTACCACTTCTGCCTCGGTGTCTTTACGAATGATGCACTCCCTTACTCCTCTGACCGAGCTTGAATTGTATTCCTCTAAATCATTTTATTCTCATTTCTGTAGAAGGTGCCGCCAATCAGATCCGTAGTGTCACACTGGCTCTTGTGACCCACATATTTTAAAAGATTTATATTTATCTTTAGTATGTGTATGTGTCTGCACCCTGGGAGGGGTGTTGTGTGTGCGCATGCATGCTGGTCCCTATGGAGGCTGGAAGAGGGCATCAGATCCCCTGGAGCTGGATTTACAGGCAATTGTGAGCCACCCAATATGGAAACTGACTTGGGTTCTCTACAAGAGCGGTATGCTCTTAACCAGTGAGCTATCTGTCTAGCCGCCTTACACGTGTCCTGGCTGTCATTCCTACTTCCATAATTTCATCCTCAGAGTGTTTTGCTTTTTTTCATCAGCCTTACCTGTTTGTTTTACCTATTTATTATAATAGTTCCTTAATTGTTCTCTTAGCTTCATTTTATTCTCATTTTATTGTGTTGTCCTGGATGTACTTTCTTTTAAAATGCTAATGATCGCCCTGTGGTAGGTAGTACTGCCTTTTTGTAGACCTGGCTGATAGCTTGGTGGATAACAGAATAGCAACTGAGAGTGGACTGTGGGACTCTTACCCATAGTTCTGTCTCCTGCACATTCTTTCAATTATTACTGCTTTATCCACTATCTACACTGTACTTTAGTCAAACTGGATCACTTCTCTAGGGGAATATTGGTAGTTTCTTGGGGCCCAAAACAAAGACACCCTTTACTTAGATGCTTTCTTTCTCCATTATCAGTGGGAAGGCATCCTTCCCTAAATCATAAGGAGCTACTACTGTTCTTGCCTCACCACAGTCTCTGTTTGTGTAAGGTCATTTTCATGCATGGCTTCCATTCTGTAGTAGATTATAGTCCTGTAAGCAGGGATCATGTCTTATTTTGGTGTTCCCCACAGCTTCTTGTACTTGGTATGTGAAGCTTGACAAATAGTTCTTCAATAGTGACTAAGAAGGTTTATCATGATTTTCTTGATAAGTAGCAGAAGAAAATGGAATGGGTTTTAGCTGGGGTATAGCTCAGTGGTAGAGCTTATGTTCGACAGCCCAGGTTTCAGACACCCACACAACTATCCAGTGTCCCCTTAAAGAAGAGAGTCTTGAGTGCAGTGCTGGTTTGGCTTCTTAGCAGAGTTATGCTTGTTCACAAGAAGCCCTGAGTTTGGTCCCTCTGTCCTATTAGACATCAGTGAACTATTCAGTTATTCCTCATTGTTGTTCTCTTACGGTTCATGTAGTTAACTGTTGGTTGCTATAAACCTTAGTAATTAACTCTTTTTACAAGTATTTGATTGGTGGGAGGAGTATGTTACATTTGCAGTTTTGAAGATAAAGTGTCTCGGTGTAACCACGATTTCTGTACAATATCGCCTGCAGACTATATATAATTTCCTCTTCTAATCTCTCAACAGGCACGTTTTGTGCCCTCCCCGCCTCCAAATTGCCTCAGTTACAAATCAGAGGGCAGACTTGGTGATCAAGACTGGCAAGCACATTTTAAGGTCCCATGCTGTGGGGTCGATCCATCTCAACTCGAGGTATGTTGTCCTTTCCTATTTAAGTTGTTTAAATATGCTCACAAGCTTTGACTATCCTATTGAAGTTCATTCCCACATAATTATTCTTTATTCCACCCCCTCACTGTCTTTCACACTCACATGCATGCTAGGAAATGAATGCATTTACTTGCTTCTCAACAGTTTTTACCTCTGAAGATACTGTATGAAGGAGGATTTTGTGGCAGTTATATGAATGGTTTTGATTGATTGTGATACTGTCTTCTTTTCCTTCATCCCTTTTGTTTTTTCTTACACTTAGTTCTAGGGAAGATTTATTGTAATTGTCACTGTTTTTAAAATGGATGTGTTATGATAGTAATTGTAGAAAATTGAAATGTAACATATATGTTTTATATACACACACATAAACACACACAGACTGATAGTTTTTATAAGGTGAGCATAACCAGGACATCAGCTGGATGGACAGACAGTGCAGTTGTGTGGGAAAAGCTTCCCCTCTGCTTGTTTCCAGCTGAGGTCCTACACCAGAGACCCCCACTCTTCCCATTTAAGATGTTTTAATTTGGAAAACACTCCAGAAGTTGTACAAATTCTCTTTGCATCAATGTTTTTCATTTAAACGTGTATTTGTGTGGGCTTACATGCATATTTGTATGTATATGTGTATTTATTTTGTGTGTATAAGTACGTAGCTTGTCAGAGTTTGTCTATGTATGTATGCATGCATGTATGTATATGCGTGTATGTGCTTGTCTATGTGTTTGTTAGTATGTATGCATGTATTTGTGCATGTATGTATGTTCTTGGGTATGTTTATGTATGTGTGTGTGTGTTTGTGAGTATATGTGTATGTGTTTGTATGTGTGTGTGCTTTGTGTATTTGTGAATGTGTGTATGCTTAGGTATGCATTTGTGTGTGTGTTTAAAATAGCCATGGCATTATTCTAAAATTTCTCTTTTTTAATTTATATTTTTAGGTTTGAGAATTACACATATTATTTTTTTTGTGTATCTTGTTTTAATGTGTGAACTTCAGAGTGTTACATTTTCAAATAATTTTAAGGTATTGAGCCCAGCCTGGGAACATGGTTTTCTTGTGTAGAAGTGAATCTCAGTCTTCCTTCTTCACAGTAATTTAAACTATTATTATGACAGTTTTACTGGAACTGCCAGCATCTCAGTCTGCAGTTTTTAGAAGAAAGTAAATAAAATCATTAATATTATTTTACAATCCCACCACTTTCCTGGTCATAGGAAAGTAATTCCCCAGTGCACCTCTGTGCCCCAGCCTGTTGGATTTTTGTTTTTATTTTTGCTCTCAGAGTCACTTAAGGAAAGACACCACTGACTCTTTTCAAAAAAAAAAAAAAAAAAAAAAAAATCAACTGTAGCTTGTGGTAGTAAGAAAGCTTTTGTCACTGCTTGTACACACGAAAAGATTAAAGTCATTTTTCAGTTTTTAGATCAAAACAAGATAGTAAAATGTTTGATCTTTTATAGGGGTAAGATTTGTACTGACTGAAGATGATTTTTTTTAGTGTGAATCTTGATTCCAAGGGATTCAGTATTCCTTAGCATTTTGTAAACTCCCTGATCTCCTGCACCTACCGCATCTGTCCGTGTTCATATCTTTAGTATCCACAGATTATACCATTTGAGGGCTTCCTTGAGGTGCGTTCTGGAGCTCAGCCCTGACTGGGGTGTCAATAGACACACCGCATCTCAGTCAAGTTAAACAAGTGTCCATTGGAGCACTTTTTCTCCTTTTGGGTAAAGCCTTTAGGTAATATTTTCCTAAGGGGAATGTTAATGTCACTGTCTGAAGTGGCTCGAACCTTGCTTGGGGGGGGGGGGGGGCTTGTGTTCCTTTTCTGGTCACATAAAGATATTTTTAATGCATAAGGTTTTCTCTGTCAGTATTGGTCACCGTTTTTCTTCTTCTTTCAGTACACAGCAGTTATTATTTCTGTCTTGTGCACTGATGTGGTTGGTGTTCCTGTGAGTTAACATCTGAGTATTTAGTATATCCATAATGGTTTGGCAGAAAACTAACTAACAATGAAGGCATGGGTGCGCTTATTTATAAAGTGGACCATGATTTTGTTCCCTGAAGTCTTCAGGCCATTCTGGCTGAAGCTACTATATGTTGAAATGCCCAACTCAGGTTTTGAAAGCCATCTGGCATTTGTGTGTGTGTGTGTGTGTGTGTGTGTGTGTGTGTAAATATTATAAATATGAAGGAACAAGTGAATTCTAACAGACTCTTGGCAGAGGAGGGTTGGGATTGAGATGCCAATCAAAGATGATAACATGAAATAGTTTTTTGTTCTCCTTTTCATAAAGATCCTTTAAGCTAATTTTGAATTAGCTAATTCATGGATGCTAAACCTAAATTCTTGTCTTAAAGATTTTAATAGAAAAAGTAATAGACTATGTAGTTCAGATCATTTACCATGACACTTGGTTACATTCAGTTGTTGGCGTTCATGAGTCATTTTTTTTTTAAAGATGGGATCTCACTCCTGTCTGCTTTGAAACTCACTATGCAGATCAAACTGGCCTCATATTCACAGAGGTTTGCCTGCCTCTGCCTCCCAAGTGCTGGGATTAAAAGTTTGAACCACCATGTACCCACTGCCCGTGCATCTTTTTAATCTGATTTAAAGGCTGCTACATACATGCTTAACTCAGTCATCTAATAAACTGAAACAAGAAAAAGCAAATTTTTCCAGGTCCCTTAAAATTTACACATAAGGATCCATGATTACCAGATGTTACTGTTTGGGAACATTGGCAATTGAAACACTGTTGTCAAGTTAGTAATGGAAAGAAAAAAACTGGAAATCAGTTGGCAAGCAAAGATTTAGGTGTAAATATTAGGTGAATCTTAATTGTAATGATGAGTCTCTTTAAATTAAAGAAGATAATTCATAGAGGCAGGCAGATCTCTGTGAGTTTGAGTTGAGGGCAGTCTATTCTACATGGTGAGTTCCAGGACACTCAGAGCTATGTAGGAAAACCTGTCTCAAAAACAAAACAAAGCAAAACAAAGCAAAAACAAAAAACCAAAAAGCTAACTCAGATCTTGATCTTTTATTATTATTTTTTATCTTTATAATTTTTATTGGTTATTTTACTTATTTACATTTCAAATGAACAGCAATATCAACCAAGCAGATCTTGATCTTAAGAAGTACTTTTGATCTCACCTCCTTTCTTTTCTCCTCAGCATTCACATACATGTGCTTGTGTATTCATTGTGTTTGGATTTGTATGTTTTAAGGGAAACAAATATTTTACTGTCCTATCATCAAATTGTATTTGTGAGTTTAGGGAAAACAATAGACATAGATAACTATAGAATTATAAAGCAAACACAAAAAATTGGAAAAAATTTAAACTTAAAAAAAAATCAAACTTGTACTATTTTCTATTCTTTATATCAAGTCAAAATTGTTCTTCCTTGATTTGTGTTGGAAAAGAAATGGCACAATAAAGCAGGGATGGCAGGCTTCACAAGGGGAAAGGCTGCTGTCAACATTCTTCCTCAGGAATATGGAAATTTGGGTGGATTATCTGTTCAGAGGAGTTTTCCTTTATTAATTCTTTCTCCTTTTTTTCCACTTAAGACATCTGTTAACATTTCACACAGACCAACAGATGTTGCAAAGCAAGTCCTACACTTTGTTCTCAAGAAAAATGACATTTCCTCAATTGCCTGCCCCACCTCTGTGACTGAGCCCAGCCTGCTGCTCCTGCATAATTTGCATATATTAAGTTATGTGCCTTGATGCATTAGGAACCTGAGCTTTAGCATTACTTGCTATGTTAAAGTTGCATTTGATTAGTGACTAGTTTACATGTTGCCTCAGTGTCCTGAGAGAGAAAACATTAAAGAAGGAAAGAGACATTTGAGAATGACGACCTGATTCTGTACACTGAGATTGGATAGCCAGTTAACATTTTCTTTTCTATAAAATAAATGAGTTACAGAAAGCTCCAGTTGTTTCACCATGAGGAAGTGCTGATTGTCATGCGATGTGAAGCGTCATTTTTATTATTTTGGCAAGAACAGGGACAGTTTTGTCTTGACAAGCCATTAGATGAATACCAGCGTGTGTCACATGAAAAACCACTGATCTTTAACCCAGCTCTGTACTTAACCAAGCTTTGGAAGTGAATTGTGACTAAAGGAAGAGCAAAGGCCAGCACACTGTCATTACAGATTACAGAGTCTGCTAACAGCGGCTGAACTGAACCCAGGGAATCACAGGTACCGGCTCTCTAAGCCGCCAGAAGTCCTAGGGATGCTTCTTAAACTGTGTACACAAACCATACATTTATTTTATATTTGTTTAGGATTTATGTTGTTGTAGTCATAGCTAGGGGTAAAAAAGAAAGAAGGAAAAGAGAAAAAAAAAGCCTTCATCTGCTTTCTCAGTGCAAGGCCTAAGTATCTTAGCACAGAACCATGATCTTTACAGAGCTTCTGTGTTCCCAGTCACAGAGTGACTTTAAGAAAGCCCTGAGTTGTAAAGAAATTAAATACAAAGAAGAAAAGTGAGCTGGGCATGGTAGAACACACCCTTAATCCTAGCACTGGAGAGGCAGAGGCAGGCAGATCTCTCAAAATCAATCTGGTCTACAAATCGAGTTCCAGGCCAGCCAGGGCTACATGGTGAGAACTTGTCTTTAAATACACACACACACACACACACACACACACACACACACACACACACACCAACAACCAACCAAACAAACAAACAAACAAAAAGCTAAACAAACTAGTCTACAAAAGTATATGGCATTCTTTGGCATGGTCCTTTAGTAATTGTGTCTAACTTTTGCATCAATGTGTAGTTTTTGAGAAAATAAAAGGAAAGACCTAAATTCACCTCACTATAAAATATTAAAAAGATAGTAACATTCTAAGCAGTCACTTGTGGGAATTACTGCTTACAGAGCTAACAGCAAAGAACACACTGCCTTCCTCTGTTGGTGGAATTGCACTGCACCTCCCTGTAGTCTTGTTATCCCACACTAACTGAAATGCAAATTCTTTGTAACTAATTGGATCTCATTGAGGGTACAAGCACAGTGTGTAGTTATGTGCAAAAAGGTTTTTAAAAGTACGAATTTCCTGTAATTACAACTTTTAATTACTATCCAAAGTGTGTGCATATAGTGCAGAATTAGTATATGTGCTTGACTTTTTAAAATATCACTTAGAAACATGAATGATGAAATGTTTGATAAGGTACCAGATAAAAACAAATGTTTAATTGTAGCTTCTGTACATTGAATTTTAGCTATTTTTTTTTTTTAATTAAGGTTTAGGATTTAGAATCTTGAAGCCAGTTGACTGTACTGATTAATAGTACAGATTTAAAAAAAAAAACAAACAAACATTTTAAATGTTAAAACATCATTACCCATTTCCAAAGCTGTTTCCCCTAACCTTGTTCAGTCTCCTGGTCTTATGTTACTGTTGTAAAATATATTTCAGAGTATGGTGTGTGCGCGCGCACGCGTGTGCGTGTGTGTGTCTGTCTGTCTGTCCATCTGTCTGTCTGTTATTGCTGTGTGTTATGAAGAGGAGTTACTCCTAGTTCTACAGTTTCTTCAGGACCTTGAGAGATCATTGGTGGACCTCTCAGTATACACAGCCTAACTCTCAGTCTCAGGGAATGTGAGGAGCCTCACGTGACCTTTCAGACTTGTGATCCCCTAATCTGAAGTATATGACTTTAAATCAGGGAAAAAGAAAGCAATAATTGTGAAAATGATGTTTATCCCAATGGCCTAGTTGTAAATAACTTGGATACAAATAATTTCAGACGATTACTCTGTAATCTTCAAAGTGTAGAAACAATGGAAAGCCTCCTCAGAAGATATCTTGGTGCCTTGGTTTTGTTGTTTGTCTTGGTCCTGAGTCTTTAGAAAATGATTCCAGTCTCTTACTGGCTAGACAACTATCAAGGTTCTACATTTCCCTATGGAAATGAATGGCAAGTTCACATAACATATTTTGGGAATTTCTACAGGGGTCAGATTTTTATTTTCTAAAATTTCTTAAAAGAATGATTTAAAACATAAAATATACAAAGCATATTAAATGTTGTAGGTTTGTGCTTCATTTTAACACATTTATCCATGGCTAACTCTTCTGCCTGGTGTCTGTTAGTAAAACAAAGCTTTTACTTTTTTAAAACTGGTTTTAGGAATTAGTTAAGATTTTGTTTGATAAAATCCATCTAGGAGGTACAGTCCTGTGCAATTGGGATTTTTCTTGTGACTCTTAAGAAGCGACCCTGATGTTTTTAAGGCGTGGCTATGGCAGGAATATTTAAGTAATAGTTATGCTGCTGACTTGTTCAGTTAGACCTTGCAGTCTGAGAGAGACCGGTTTGCATGCTCTGGGTAGCATTTTGTCAGAGGACTGTGGCTGGGCAGAGCAGATTTGGATGTATTAGCTAGTCAACCTAATAACCCTGTACAGACTGTATTGATTTTCTAGGGGAGAGTTTATGAACTAAATAAACTTGGGGTTGGTGTCTTAATAAACTGCTTCTCTCAGTCTGTCACATTTAGTTATGGAGCTGTGCAGTTTAGGGGGAAAAAAGGCTAATTCTGTTACAGATTGTTCACAGCAGGGTCTCCAAATTAGCCCTTTGTTTTGTAATGCCACCTTGCTTGGGCTCGCGTTGAGCACATTTCTCAGTTTTGCCCTAATGAGTTGCAACACTGATAATGTGGCTGATGATCTTTCATTGATTTCACTATCACTTGCTTGTCTGGTAATTGATCCGTTGCTGAGCCTCTAGTTAATTATATCGGCTTTGACATGGCCCGATCCATGGGGAATTTCAAGTCTTGCAGAATAACAGTTTTAATAAAAGAGTCTATTACTGCAGGTGCTTGCTGCTGCATGCCAGTTGATTTTTGTGGGGTGTGTGTGCGTGTGTGTGTGTGTTCGCACGCCCGTGTGCGTGGGGGTTGGGGTGAATACCTGGGAAAGAAGAGGATCTCAGAACTGAGAAAAAAAGGGGTGGGGCTGGAAAAAATAGGAAGAGGGAGTGAGGGAGAGTGGGAAAGAAGGAGGGGAAGGACATGGAGAGAGGGAGAGGGAGCAGAAGAGGCGAGAGAGAACACGCAGGCAGAGCTATACAACAGTGCTTGAGGGGAGCGAGGAGGAAGCTTGCTATTGACAGTGTCCTTAAGCCTCCCACAAATAACAGCCATTAGTGGGAAGGTCAGGAGCTGAGCAGGCAGCTTGACTGAGGCACTGAGTGCCACTTCAGAAATCAAGAGGCTAGCAAATTTTAGAGGGAGTTAAGTGGGTAATAGCAGTAAAGGTACAGTCACCGTTGACAGTTGACTCATAGGGGCTTTTCCCGCCCTCCCCCTCGAAAGAATATTTTTATTGACCACAGGTGGACTTAATATATTTTAAGGCAACAATTCTTTGGGTTCTTGTTCGTCTCCTTTCAGATATTGAATTTGCTTCTTTTGAGACTTTTTTGTGCTTAATGGTGGTGAACTGGAGGGAAGTTTAACAGAAAAGCTTTCAGGAGATGTCAGTTCTAGAAGGGAAGGCACATTTGTGTCAACATAGTGTACGTTTGCTCATCTTTTCTCATTGTCCACTAATGACACAGGCTGCCATCGAAACGCTTTTCTGTTTCTTTTGTTGTTTCTGAGAGGAAGGTTTATTGTTATTCTTTAGTTAAGAAGGAGCAAGCAGAGTGCTACATTTGTCCTCAGTATTTGTAAGTGGCTGAAGATTAATGTTCCTTACATTTTAAGTTTAGGAAGGATGGCTTTTTCCTGCTGACTACTTTTATGAGATGGCATGAATTTAGCTTTCCATTTTGAAGTTACAGTGTTTATGTACAGTGGATTTTGTTCAGTCCTGCTTTTTCATAAATAAGGGAGATAAATACTATCTAATAAATGGTTGTTTTGTTTCAAAACTGGTTTAATTAAAAATATGACCTGCTATCAAGGTTATATTTCATCAGGCAGGGAAACATTATAGAATTTTCCATAGAGATCCTGAGTGAAAAATGGAGTTTTTATATGCATTACTTTTTGCCTGAAATAGGACAGGGCTTCTTTTTTTCTTAATCTTTTGCCCTTTTTTTTATGATTTAAAAGGTTGATGTAGATGCCTTACCTGAGAACTTTAACAAAGGATTTTATTCTGCTTGTGAGCTTTAAGAAAAGGTATTCATTTTTCTTCTCTGCCTTCAGTGTCTCTCTACTTAACCTGCAGTTTGGTAGTTAAAGGCCTGAGGTACTGGATATTACGTGGTATATATTTATTTTTGCATATGTTTATTGTACGTCTTCCATGTTTAGCTGATAGCTTTGCTTGTTCACCCTTTAGAATATAAGGTCACATCTCTGTATATTATTTTCTCTATGAGTTTATATGTGGTTATAAATAGCTCAGCATTACGGTATGACTTGTGGCAGCTAATATTTAAAAAAAAAAAAACAAAACAAAAAAAAACAAGTGAGCAAACTTTATGTTCTCCTCCAGATGAATACTTCACTTGCTTCCAGTGCAATTAAAAATATTTAAGTGTCATAGTTTTACAAGTGTTAAAGAAAAGACTGGTGCTGGATATAACATGTTACAGCAGAAAGCATTGTTGGGGAAAATTCCCAGGAAAGGGCTCTGGCTTTCCCTGGCCTTGTGGACAGTGAGCGTGGCATTTCGTGGAGAACGCAGGAGTGTGTCTCTATCTGTGTATCTGGAGAGGGGTTAGTGCAGAGTGTCATTTGGTGCCTGACAGTGGAACAGTGCAGTTGACTCCTAGCTCTGCTATCCAATGACATGCAGTGGCTGAGGGTTTGAAGCTGATGGTTGGGTCTCCAGTGCTGCCTGCACACCTGACAGGCAGCTGTTAAACCGAGCAAAGGCAAGCTAGGGGAGTCACAATCTATGCATAAATGATAGGGATATCTGTGCAGAAGGTGCGAAGGAAGCTCTGACCCCCTCCCTCCCCCAGATCTCCCCCTTCCCAAATGAAATGCACAGTTCAGCCAGCTTCCTAACTACACTATACTCCTGCTACTGGCTGCCAAGAAGCTCAAAAAATCCACCTTCACTTTTCAGTCAGAAGAGGCAGAAGTGGACGTGAGAGAAAGAGACACACAGAGAGACAGAGAGCCAAAGAGGGCAAGAGACTTGACTTTAAGAGACTCCTGTACTGACAACTCCATGCAGTTCGGAACCAGAACAACTGCGGCTGAACCAGGGTTCATGGGGACATGGCAAAACGCTGATACTAACCTCTTATTCAGAATGTCCCAACAGGTAAGTTACTTTCAATTTTTTTTTTTAAAGAAACCTCGAGTTGATTTTCTTCCTGCTACTTTTCTTTCTAAATGTTTTTGAAATTTAAAAAAATACGTATATTGTCATTTCTGTGTTACTGGAATGTGCAGTGTTACTTCATGGCTTCCCCAAGGGCTCCTTAAGGAAAGGGGGGGAAAGGACATCGAAGTTAGAGAAAGCAAAGGCATTTGTTGCAAAGTTTCATGGTGTACAGCCTGGGTCCTGCGAAGCCTTAATTTATGTCTTTGTTTCCCGCTAAAAAGAGAAAAAGCCACTACTCAACAAATGTATCTTTCTGACTATGTGAAAGACTTGGTCAAAGTGTCTGCTGTCTTGAAGTAGGTCTTGCAACCGAACAGTCATAAAGCGCGGGCCCCTCACAGCAGCGGGTCTGACTTCTGGTGTCTGGAGCAGCTGGACTCAGACCTGAGCGAGGCTATGCAGGCTTCCCTGCCGGCCGGGTCAACCCGAAGGGCGGCAGGCTGCGCTCCCGCTTGCTCTCGGCCTCGGTTCCGGCTCTCGGTGGCTTCACTCTCCCGTGCTCCCCTGGCCGCGGCGCAGCCCGCTCGGCTCGCCACCCGCCCGCCGCCCGCCGCCCGGCTCGGTGCACTCACACTCGGCGCTGCCCCTTGCGTTCTCCCAGAGCCGCTTCTCGCTCAGCCGCCGCCGGCAGCTCGGCTGCTGCCCTGCCGGGAGAGCCGCCCGGAGAGCGCCAGGCCAGCGGACGGATAATTAATCACCCGCAGCCGCCCGTACCAAGCGCTCGGTGATTTGCGCCCTGCGCGCCCGGCTCCTCTTGCACAATTGCTGGCTCTGCGGCTCCGCGGGGGAGCAAGGGTAAGAGGAAGCGAAGGGGAAACAACCCAGAAACTTTCCTCTTGGACTGTGCTCAAGTGAGGGAGGGAAGTTCCCTGGTGCCTCCCTCCTAGACACGTCTTGCTTTTCAGAAGCCTACCCCAAACCCATACAAAGCAAGAGTTAGTTTATCATCCACGCAGCACCAAAGTAGTACTGACAAATATACTGGGATGTTAAGTAGATGGCTAGATGGTGGTGGTTTAAAAATTGGTCTTGCCCCACTCGTTTAAAATACTACAACTGCTATTTAATAGACCTCTTTTGTATGTAAGAGTTCGCGGAAATTAAATACTTTGGGTTAGATTTTTAAATGTTTGGTAATGAAATAAAGAAAACAATTTTCAAGGCTGTAAACTGTCACTAGTTTAGAAATAACATTTGCCAAAGAGAGTGCATAAAGCCCGGCTCTTGTAACATTTAATTGGTAAACACTTTTATCAAGCAGTTTTAGATAGGAGAAATGTATTTGAATAAGGTGTATTTTGACATCCTGTAGAGGGACCCTGATAACTGCTGATCCAGTAAGCTGGGATTTAAATGCAATCAACAGAAACCCAGGAAGCAACTCTTTCTGTGCAGTCCTTTTCTTTTTCCTGAAAAGTTCCTTTCTTGTCTGACAGAGATGCTCCCTGTCTCTGCAGAACGCTCTTTTCTAGGTGTTTTTCTGAAGCACTTTTCTGTCCGGGTGGCTCTCTTGTGGCTTGAACAGAGTGTGTTTTCACTAACCTTAGAACCTAATAACTTGTGTCCCACTTTAAAATTTAGATGTCACCAATCTGGGTTTTCCTTGAGTTAGTGGAGTATATATGTGCATGGCTGCTTTGAAAGGTTAGGCTGCTTTAGGTTTTCCCCTCTAGTGAAAAAAGAGTTAATAAAACAGAGATAATGATCAATTGATAAATGGCTATTGAACCACGTAGATGGTGTTAGATTGCTGCTTTGGCACTAGCCCATTTCCAAGTAGATTTGCATCTAAGGAGACTTTAAGTGGTGGAAGACATTTAGGATCAAAAGAAATAAAAGCAAATTACACAAAAATAGGTCAGAATTAGGAAAATAATTTAAATCTCTCATAGAGAAACTTGTACGATCAGCCCATTGCGATATTGTCTGTGTGCCTGTTTGTGGGGGATACAAAGATCTGTGTTGTACGTACCTGTATGAATGTGTATGAATGCCTGTGTATGGAGAGCATCAGTCCCTGTGAGGACAGGAAGGACACAGGGAAAGCATTTCTGCCTAATGAGCAGATGATGACACAGAACACCGTGACAAAGGATGAAAATCCCAATCTTAGAAAGTAGTGTGATGAAACCACTTCACTGTGTTCCTTTATTGTTTTTGTTGTTGTTTTGGTGTTGTTAGTGATGCCTACCCTCCCATTTACTTTGGCAGTTACTAAATATTTACCTTTCGTTCATTTTGGAAGTCATATAAGAGGGAGTATGTGTTTACATGTGTGTATGTGCTTTTCTTTCTCTTTCAGGATGCCATTGCAGAGGGTGTAGTCTTAAATTCAAATTCTTTCTAAATATAAAAGTCTGTACTATGCATGCTTAATGTGTTTGTTTTCCTTATGTGTAGTGGATCAGCAGTGTTGGTTCAGAGTGTGTGAGTGGGAGTGTATGTGTGTAATAGTTCCTGAAATGCTCTCTCTTAAAGTCAACAATTTTGAGGAATAATAGTGTCAATACCCACAGTAAGCCAGCTTTTGCTAAAAATAAAAAGGTTTTTTTCTAATTTAATCAAGTCCTCCAATTCTATATACCTATTTTTTTAGGTTAAAAAGGCTTTTCTGTTTATTATTTATTTATTTTATGCTTATTATTTTAATCTCTAAGTAAAAATTTAGCTCATGGAGTGAATGAAATCTGTTAAGTTCAGTTTTACACAGTTTTCTATAGCAGAATAAAAACTGATACTTCCTTGACTACCTCGTTAAACATTGGACAAGACTGACTAGTAGAGCCAGTATAAGATGTTTAAAGACTGAGCTGTGGAGATCTCACCACATATGGTGTTAGCTACAGAAAACGTATGCTTGGGAATGCCTGATGAACACTGAAGTTTAATAATCTAGGTCTGTGTCTTCTAAAGGTAAGCTAGGCAGGGGCATAGAACAGTCTGTATCTTGCATGAAGTTAGACTTCTTTAACTGTAAATCTTTCCTTTTATCAAACATTAAGAAATGATTTGGCTCAGACTCAGTGGAGTTAAGTCTGTTCCCCTTAAAGCTTTAAATGGAACTTCCTGACTTCATTTCCCTGCCTTACATTATTTTCTCTAAAATCAAAGAGTGATTTGTTGTTGTTTAGAAAAATACTATTTTCTTGTAGACAGATACTTGAGAACCTTGAAAAGTGTAGAGGTTGACTTTTGTAACTGAGAGTTCTGGATTCAGTTACGAATTGATAATGTCCAAAATCATTTTCTCTTTTTCCTTATCTCCTAAAGCTGCAGAGGTTATTTTTCTCAGGATACTCTCATAAGGTATTGTTAGAAAGATAAGTGGGGAGATGGTAGGGAGAAAGGAGCTTGGTTTTGAAAAGTGTGTGTGTGTGTGTGTTTTTAAATCATACTTTGAAAGCTGATTTTTCTACATATTTTGTACGTTTATGCATTTGAGAAAGTAGCAAAAAAAATCCTTATAGCTTCCTCTAAGAGAGGGTGTAGTTCTGTCTAATCGAAATTTTTTTAAGAAATGACACTGTACAGGTAATGATGATAGTGCACTTGTCCTGTATTATCAGAGGTGTTTATACCTTCTGTTATTGCTCAGGTATACTTAACCTGTTTCAAATAAAATGCAGATCCCTTAATAAGGTCTCTTTTTAGAGTAGAGTGAAATACTAAGTTAGAATTATAAATGACGCTGTGCATCATTATGGAGTAATTTAGGATTCACCCAATGATGTAACAAAATTAACAACATAATTTCATTGTGAAACTGTGTCTTATTAAAGAACAACTGTCTGACATTCTCTTACAGTTGCTTTATTTAACTTCATGCAAATATTATTAGTAGTGACATTTTTCTATTGTGTATTAGATTCTCTCATTAGCATGATGTGTTAGTTATCACCAGAGAAATCATTTCCTAGATAGGTGAGGGACAAAATTGAGAAAGCTAAAAATTAAATCAGTGATTTACATTAATACCAGACCATCTGCTCACCAGAGATATGACAGAGTAAACTTTTTGACTAGTATAAAACCTAGCACTTCTCTGAAACGTGATTAAAAGATATATAAGAAATGGATAATAACATTTTTGGAATTTATTTGCAGGAGTGCTCAATACAAATGTTTCTTCCAGTAGTCTTTTACTACTTTCAATTCGTGAGGACAAACACAGTTCCAGTCATAGGATTTGTAGTTAAAATGGAAATGATGTGTTTTCTTTCCTGGTTTCTAACCCTCCAAAAAAATTTTGAACATCTCTAACAATTTAAAGATTCACATACAACATGTTTTTTTGTTTTTTTTTTGTTTTTTTTTTGTCACATGTTTAAACTCTGTGCTGTGGCTTGGTTGTTCTTCATAGTTCACGACACATATTTTTATTCTAAAGCTTCTCCTCAAAACTAGACATCTTTTTCCCATAGGATGGATAGTCTTGTTTAATCAGAGCCATCAGTAAAGCAGCTGATAGTTAATGGGCTTTGAAAATGGCTTCATTGTGAGGCAGCATCCATTTCTACGTTTCCTATTTTCTCTTTCTTCCTTTTTAATATTTTCTTCTTATAGTTGGTGTATTTGGGTACTCGTGTCTTACTTAAAAAGGATTAACTCCCCCAAACCAACCTTTATGTTAAAATAGTGTTTCTATTTGGTGGTAAATCGTTTTAGCTTGTTGAGTTAGCATGCTGCCACCTCTGTTTCAGTTCCTCCAACTTGAGAGGTGATGTGCTTTATTTTGAAATGCTAATGATACTGAAATTGAAATGTAATCCTTGACATTCATTTTAATATTGTACCATGCACGTGGGAATATTTGGATAATTGTCATAGTAGTATTGAATCAGAAATTGTAGTAAAGAGATGAGCACCTGTGTGTCAGCCTTTACTTCCAACTTGGTGTTAACACGCAGACTTCACTTAACAGCTCTGTGTACTGTATAATGAAATGGGAATGTATATATGCTATTCCTATGTGTGTGCTATTGTAACGAATATGCACAGATAGATTCTCAGATGTGTATACACACATATAAGCTCATTCACCAATTTAAAGTTTATTTCTAACATGTAGCACTTAAAATGAATTTAAGCATAGTTGGGGATCATTTTGAAATTATTTTTTCAGTTATTTTTTTCTGTTATCTGTAACGGAGTAGATATGGGAATCGATGAATGCAACAGGACAGACTCAGGCTTCCACCGCAGCACAGCTTCCTACTCCTGTGTCAGGGATAAGAGCCATAGCAATCCCTCCCTTACTAATTAGATGCTGAGCAAGGCATCTCTGGGAAGTTGGGACAAAAGTGAATGGGTCACAGCCAAGGCAGGATTGCAAGGATTCCAGTGATAGTGAAAGCATTCAAGTTTGCCAGGTCGCTGTGACACAGGAGCTGATTCCAAAGGAACAGCCCGTTACAGATAGTGAGATGGATGGCGTCACAGACTTCAGTGAAAAACAAAACCCTAGGATTTCTTCTTTCCCAGCTTATACATTGCACACACTGTGGAGACACAGTGGACATTGCTCTGTGTCTCAATTAGCACATGTAGGTAATGCCTGTCTACAACTAACTTGGTAATGTGAACTAGAATGTGTGTGTGTGTGTGTGTGTGTGTGTGTGTGTGTGTATGTGTATGTGTGTATAAGGGGAGGAATTTGGAACTTGCCTTTACCCTGTACTCATAAGAGAACTACAGTGGTTAAGTTGTTTTAGGTGCGAACTCCTTTCCCCTAGAGTATAGAGAGAGAACTGTGCAGTAAGGAAAACAGTGAATCAGTGGATCATTGGATACCTTTTTCAGTGAAAGTCATTTTCTCTAGAACTCACTGCTTGCTGTTGTTGAAAGAACATGGGATATAATGGTCCCAGGAGTTTCCTTTGGAAGGTTTGGAGTCTAGTGTGATATGTGTAGAGGCATGAGTTCTGCTCCATGTGCAGATCTGCCTGTGCCTTTCATGATTCACGTTTGCTGATCACTAACCTCTGTTCTCTAGGCTTTGGCCAGAAGAGTGTTTGGGGTCCTAGGAAATGATTAATGTCACCTACATCTGCCAAAGCTGATGCCATTTTTATTTCCAGGAGAGCAGCTGGCGTCCACATTTTGTGAGGTTCCCCTCATCCACTGAAGCACCTGGGATTAGAGGCAAAGGGGAGTCAAATACCCTCTCTCGAGGAACTTCAACTTCTAATAAGCTAAAGGGAAATAAAGGAAGAGGGACAGAGTGGGAAAAGGAGCCTTTAGATCCTGTTGTATAAACAAAATAAGTAGCTGAAAGAGCATCCTGTAGAAGATGGTAAAGATACAGAGGAAATAGGATGAAAAAACAAATTATCCTGGGAAGAAGAAAGAGTGTGTGCTGATGACATCACTAAGATCGTGCTGGAGCTGTGGCTTCAGTCCACATTTCCCCCTGAGCCTGACTTGAATAGCATCTCCCTCCACGGGCTTAAGAGGAGGGTTAGAGAATAGGAAAAAAAAAATAAAAGTATTGATTCTTTTTTTAATTTGTACCTTCCCTGTAGGAAACCTCACAAGTCTCATAGTGTGCATTCCACCCTCCGGTGAGACACTTATGACTGCACTTGACTTGGGTGAGGGCCGAGTGCTGTGTCCTCGTGATGGGGCACAGTGCACAGCATTTTGTGCCATGGGGTTCGGGGATGAGAGAGTGTTGTCTCCTGCAGTCAGAGCCCTCCTTAATGGGAGTACTACAGGAAACAATGCATTACTCAAATGAGGGAGTTCAGAAATCAAATTCTCTGCTTATTAATCATCATTCTAATTAAGAAAAAGAATTGATCCTTTAACAGCAATATAATATCCTTTTGTTTATTCTTTAATTAAGCCCATCAGTTTTTCATTTCTCTCTGTAAAGGGAGAATAATGTTGAATTGTAGGAAGTTACCCGTTGAAACCATGGATTGATTCCCTTGAGCACAGCTGACATCTTATTTAGCCATCCTTAGGAACTGTAATGTTACTTTGCTGCTGTCTTCAGTGTTTGGGTCAGAGAGGGGTGTTGAGTTATGACTCTTGTTCCTGTTTGGCTGATAGACATTTACCTAGTGGCCTTAGTACAAGGTTAGTTTGTTCTTATTCCTTGTTTCCTTTTTCATAGACTTCATTTCTCTCTTCTACCTTCGTTTCTCTCATTATACAATCGCTTCCTTATTTTTACTGCCTCGCTTTGGCTTAATGCGAAGGAATTAAAACATTCTTGAAAATAACACCCGATGAATCAGGCATCCTTTTGCCAATTTGTCATTCTGGTAAGTTCAGGAATGTGGTGCTATCCTCACATATATACATGTCGGTGACAGGGCTGTCCTTGTTTTACTACAGATGAGTACTTTAAATCAGAGGCGGCCATGGACCTAGGGCTTGTCACTCAGAGGTGCTACTGAGAGATGTTCAGTTTGACCCTTAACCTGTTTGAGAAAGATTGAGGCAAAGAAAATTTTCTTTCTTTTCTCTAGAAGCTGTTCTTAGACTTACCGTTTTATATACTTGGACTTAACATACACAGGATATCTTCTTAGAAGTAGGAAAAGGTGTAGAGAACAGGGTGACCATCAGGAGATGTGACCAAGGTAAACTTCAGCTAATAAGAGCTCAGACATTGAAAGGAACAGTTGAAGTGCTAGCAGAGCCAGTGTGAACATGCTGTTAGGAAACAGATATTTAAAATGTGTGTCCTACATACCATGTGGGGATTCATCACTGTTTCGCACGTAATGCATTTAACTCCTTGTCTTAAAAAGGCATGGAGATTGTTAAAAATAACAAGAATAAAAACATTTTTATAAATTGGAAAGGTATGGCTTCTGGTATTTACCTGTGTGCTTGTGTGTGACTGCTGTGGATTTTTTTTTTTCAACTTTATTAAGGTGACTATTGGGTCTCCAGACAGTTCTTTAGGATTTACATTTGATGATCATTGTGTCTGAACTGGGGGTTTGAAAAGAAAAACTTCAGGATAATGAGTATTTTACCTGACAAAAATAATTACTTTCAGCTGGCTTAACATAATAACAAAACTAATATTAAAATGAGAACCTCCATTAGCAGAGTTTTAATAATGTTTGTTCTCTCCTTCCATTACAATTAAAAGCAAGGAAGATATCACTGAGGTGTGCCATTAGGATGGCTGTGTGGGACACCTGATAAGGCATGAGCAAAGACAACTGCCTACTGATGTGCCCTGTGCCAGTGCCAGAGGGCAGAGGATCAGGGTTGCTGCTTTGTAAGATGCTGTGACATTATATTATGAGTGTATTCATGAGAGTTTCCGAACTTCAGTGATGATGCCCGCAAGTATGATGATTTTTGACCTCCGGTCGAACCTAATGCAGACTCAGCTATGTTACTAGGACAATATGTAATACTGTTTTTATTTTGTCCTTTTATATATATATATAAAGTCTCAGATAGAACTGAAACTGAAGTCCTGCTCTGGACTTTGGGGACAAAGTCTTATTGCTTTTCTATAGAAAATGTTACAAATCTAGAATTGCCATGCAGTTGTACATTTATAGTACATGATATGTAGACACAGAGGCAGTGTAGAACTGTTAGATTGCCTGGCTGAAGGCATTTAAATGATTTATTTTGGGAATGTTGGGGATTTATTAATATCTGCCTCAAATGCAAGGAGTATATGAGTTTACATGCAGAAGGACCACCACAAACAAGCATCCCCACCCTAGGGATAGGATGTTGCCTTAGATTATATAACTTTGTGTTCCTAAGCATGCCCCTCCCTCCTGTGCTGTGGTTGAACATACAGCTTTACCTCAGAGATAGGAGCCTAGGTTTTTAAATGAAGCTAGGTGTCACTGATAGAGAACAGGTGTGATTGCTTCTTGTTTTGTGAATTGCCAGTTTCGCCAACCACAGAACTGCAGTTTTCTAGAAGCAACTGTCACGTTTTTAAGTTTTAAATTCCAAGTAAAAATTAAACTAAGAAAGAGACACCACATTGAGATGTGAACTCACACCTGTGGTGTCTTGTCTCCTCCCTTGCCTTGTTCTCCTGAAGACCTTTGGCAAGTAATCATGAGAGGAAGTGAATCTTAAAATATGTTTCCAGTACTGTTATGTGCTAAACAGTGTATGATGGAGAAGAGTTTCTCATTTTTGCTTTATTTGTGATCTTTATTGTAAGTTATGCAAACAAGAGGCTAGGGAGTGTCAGAAGTCCTGCATCTGGGAGGGCTTGTTTCAGTAGCAGCCTGGAAACCAGAACCCTGGCTTCATACAGGTGAGATGTGTTATGGGAATAAAGGCCTTGTACATTTAATGAACCCAGCCTGCCTGTCAGCTTGGTTTTTCATGCACCATTGTTGTTCAAATAAGAAAAAGAAAGTGTTCACAGCCTGTGGTGAGATTAGAGTAATGGAAATGAAGTGTTAATCTGTTGATAGGAAGCACATCCCATATCCTACATCCTGGCCACATTCACGCATGTATAATATATTCCAGGTTCTCTCATGACCAGAGAAGCCTGGATGTTCATTATATTAAAAACACTCTTTTGTTGAAAGCAAGAAGTTGGCTGCTCTGACTTTGGGTAAATAGCTACTCTATACAATTTCTTAATAAAGCAACGGCTCCTGGCCTCCGAAGATTCTGATAACCTGCTCCTCCTTCACTGGAGCCTGTACTGGGACACCCTTTTGTAGGAATTAGTGACAAATAGGGGGAGAGGGAGTTAAAGGACAGCGGTGTGTTTTTCTCCGTAAAGAAAGATTTAATACAATTAAGCATTCATTAGTCTGTGTTTATTTTTCATCTTTTAAAACAGTACATTATAAAAATCCATCAAGATTGGGACATTGTACGTACAGTTATGATATATTATGAGGAGAGCCTGAAGGGCTATCAGGATTACCTAAAGGCTTTGGTCAACAAGGGGGATTCTCCTTTCTTTTGTCTTATCTTTTATAAAGCTATTTTGGAATGATATAGAAAGAAAATGTTTTTCTAGAATTATTAATTCTCTACTGTTAAACACTAGTTATTAAAGAAATATACTTACAAAAATGAAACTGTAGACTTAAGAAAGGAGATGGGGCAGTCCTACACTCTTGCAAGGTGTTTTAAAGAAGAAAATAGTGAACACTGGTTCAAGGCCCTTTTATATAAGGGCATCAATTTAAGAGACATCTTTAGAAATGATGTTGAAGGAAGTATAAAAGGGGAGGGAAGAATAAATTAATAAGTGAGTTCCAGGTGTCTGTTTCTAATTGCTTAAATTTCAAACATAGTAGAAATTAAGGCCGAATGTTTCCCATAAGGAATGCATCACTGTCATTTGGGTATCAACTCAAACGCATTCATGGTGCCCACACTTAGCATATTTCCTCTTTTTCTATTCACCTAGGAGTTAAGGAATTCAGCAGGATCATTATGATTTTGTCAACTGTTTCAAGCTGTAGGAGTTAGTCAGAGTCAAGAAAATTTGGAGATTAAAGTCTGATTGTGAAGTATATTTAGTATATGTTCAAGGATTCCTTTTTTAAGGGACAGTTGAGAGGAAGCTCTTTCTCCTAGAGATGAAAGATCTTACTTAAGTTCTCTTTCAGTTGTGTGGCATGATTATGAGCCAGTATGCTATAGGTGACGTAAGACTTACTCTGATGCTGTGATGGATCACCAGTCATAGCATAGCATACTCAGTAAAGTTTGTTGGGAGATCTAAGTTTTTCTTGGCAACAGTAATTAATTAGAGATAACCTGTTTTTAATATGGTTGGATAAAATGATAAGTAGGGCATTTAAATTTGTTTGTAAAATTCACTGATAGGTTTAAATGCTGAGATCTTATGGTTGATTAGAATTTATGAACTATAAATAAATATTAGCACTCACTTTCAGTTAAATAAAAAAGAAATGCCAAAGGTTAGAAATGCTTGGCGACTTTGTCATAGAAATCTGCTTTAAGTAATAGCCATTTTAAATATGTCATGACTTTTTAAACCCTTAGTAATGACTATATAACTGTATTGTCCAGTACAGGTGGGACCAAGTAAGGATTAGTATTTGTTATGGTATTTGTGCATCTTAAATGTTGATTTTTAAAATGTATCTTAAAGATAATATACTATTTTCATATTAGGGTCCATTTTTCACTTAGGTGTATATGATACCTCTGGCAAGGAAGTATAAAAGTATTAACAGGTGAAGGATCAGGATACATGTAGAGCTGAGTAGCAGTTTGTGTGAGCATCCTTTCTAGGCTGCCAGGAAGAATGGAGTTTATTGGAAACCCATGTAAAAGTATGGTGAATCACTCTATAAGAGTAGGTTAAATCTTTGAAATTTACTTCTTAAGATTTTGTTTTAAGTTATGAAATTGAGTTTGCTTCGTAGTTAATTATAACTGGAACAGCTATATTTGGAAGTAAAGTTTACATCTGTTGTCACTCATTATATAAACTAATGAAATATATTTAAATAACTGTTTTTAGAACACTTGTTTCTCTTTTCTTCCTTTTTTTTTCCCCTTTTCCTTTTGTTGGCAACAATTCTGTAAGCTTTTCTGGAATAGTTATGAGGGTCTAAAAGTCAATAGTTAACCTAAGATGCCCATGTGGAGGTGATAAACATTAAGCTTGCAGAATGGTCTGGTTGAGTCTGTAGGGTCTGTGGTTGACCAGAAAGCTCATCTCTTTAACCACTGAGGTGGTAGTTCTGGGGTCCAGAGAATTGTTGCCAGGTGAGAATGCAGGCCTCCTGGTTGCCAGATCACCTCCTTTTTTTTCTTTAATGAGAAGCTAGAAACACAATTTTTATGTGAAATCTCATGATTTTGAAATCTTGGCAACATATTCAAATATTTAAAAAAGTGTGTGGTCCAAACAAAACTCATCTGCAGGCTATATTCAGCCACTGGCTGCCAGATAGAAACCTCTGGTTTAGATAATATTTTAATGGATGAAGATAATAGTTTCATTGCGTGTGATCATTCATTGTGGGAATTCCCCATTGGGATGAATTGAGTTCATTTTCCCCCCTGCAATTAAAATGAGTAAGTTTAGTAAATATCTTTCTGCTTTTAGTCATTTTGATGTATATCCTTTTTCTTATGATCCTATTCAAAGAAAAATCAAATTTATGGACAGAATAAAATGATATAATTATTTAAATATAAGTAGGGATATAAGAATTTTAGAGTTAGAAACAGAAAATTCCTAAATTCTAAAAAGAATTCCATGATTTGTGTCAATAATTGATACACATGAGAAGTTGAATTCAAGTATAAAGCGCTTTTACCTTACCTTCAGCAATGAGTTCTTGGTCTTGAATCTTTGTGGGATTGCTATAATTTACCAGTCCCATTGATTATGATGTCACGAGGAAGAGATGGACCACAAGGGGAAAACTTCCCCATACTGATTCGTGCAAGGCCAATAGTATATCCCTGCTTCAAGAAAACATCATTTATATTGTATAAGCTGAGGTTTTCAATGTCAGTCTCTATTTTTGAAGGGGCTCTTTAAAAGAAATAAGCTACTCATAATTGAAATTCTCCAGGCAAATCAGTTATCAACAATTCCAACAGAACAGGTAATTAATTGGTTTGGATTTCAAATTGAAGGTCATCCTGTTATTGATTTTCGTGGGAACAAGAAACAAGAGCATCTTGTTAAGATGCTCTGCAAATGGGACCAAGGTGTGCCTAGGGTTCTGCCCTGGGTCTGGTGGGACCAAGGTGTGCCTAGGGTTCTGCCCTGGGTCTGGTGGGACCAAGGTGTGCCTAGGGTTCTGCCCTGGGTCTGGTGGGACCAAGGTGTGCCTAGGGTTCTGCCCTGGGTCTGGTGGGACCAAGGTGTGCCTAGGGTTCTGCCCTGGGTCTGCTTGATCTATGCATCTTGTCAGAGTCAGAAACCTTCCAGAAGGGAACCTTCTCTGTAGGAAACACAACAAACTCTTACATTGCTTCCAAAACTGTAGGAAAAAACATGGACTGGAGCAGAGAACAGATATTAACACTTACCAGTCTTCTAGTCAGTCATGTGTCTCAAATCAAAAGTAGATGCGGCTTGTAGTGAAGCATCTGTCAGTGTGGTGGAAAGAGGGTGGGATGCTGTGCTCAACAAGTTCATATCAACACAGCTGTGACCAGCAGTTTCCAAAACCTTTCAACTGGGAATTAGAGTAAATATCTTTAAACGGGGGAGGGAAGAAGGGGGAGGAAGAATTTTAATACTAGAATAGTATAGGGAACAATTGGAAGAGAAGGTGACACACCCCTTTCGATATTACTGGGTTTTATAAAATAACATTTGGGTGGAATGTTTGATAAATAATTTTGTCATTACCTGTGCCAGGGTGTTTAAAGCCACCCCCCATCTGTTCAAATTTTTTTGAGTAAGGTATAGTCCCATATTTAGCCGTGTTAACTAGGTGGGAGCACGCTCCAGCTTTCTCGTACAGTTCAAAGTAGAATTCTCCATAAAATGCATACAATCAAAGGGTACACTTTCTGTTCTGCATACCCTGGAGCTGTTAATGAAGCTACTTCCAAGTTGACATATTTCTGTGTAGGCATGACAGTGGCACCAACCTTCTACATTAAGACTTAACATTCCACAGAACCATTTCAGGTTTATTATGAGCTTCAAAGCCTGCTCATCCCTAAGAGAATATCAAGTTTAAGCATGTCTGTCACTTTGCCATAGTCACAGTTAACTTTTTTTTTTTTTTTTTCATCAGAACGTGTCTTTTCATGGCTGATTATCACCAGGTGACACTTGAAACTTCTCAGTTCCTTGCAGGGTCCTTTCTTCTGAGTCATTGTTGCTGTCCTCTTGCATTCTGTAGACAGATCCTTATGGTAGTGGTTGGACACTACCCAAACAGGTCATAATTGGTTTAAAGTTCTGAAACAATATCAACAGCTTTTTCTTCACCCCTTGATCCTAGAACTCATGTCTTTGAAATTCACCCTCCACCCAGCTCCTCAACCTCTCCCACCCAATCCCTGTTGGAATGTCACAGAAGTGTAGCTGGGGTGGGGAAGAACTGTTGTTAATGCTGGGTTGATGTTTCCCATTATAAAAGGCTAATGATGAGAAGAAGCCCGTGGACTGCTTAGACTTATCACATGGTGTGCCGTGCCCCTCTCTTCCCAGGGAATGGAAGGCCTTCTTTTCTGGGTGGTAAAAACAGTCACTTTGGAGCCTCCTGGTTTTCTGTTCCTACCTCAGTTAATAAATGGTTCCTGTCTATGCCTTGCATCTCAGAGATGGGACTTGACGGAGTAGTCAGCATTGCAAAGGTCACTCTAAAGCTATTGGCAGGATGTACTGCCATTTGTTGCTGAGCAGTGATAATGCTACTGTAGCAGTTAACTGGATGTATTAGACTGTGTGGCTTTCCAGAATACTAAACTATCTTATTTCATTCTTTTAAACACCTGATAGAATGCCTATTCACAAGCTGTCTCAAGTGCACTTTGAAGGAATCTTAATGATATTAAAATACCAGTGCTTTGTCCACAAGATGGATAATTTATGCAGAGCATTTATCTAGTGTGTTGTTTTGCTTTTGTGAAAATACTTTTAAATTATTCTCATCTCTTAACGTTTTCTTCTTGTCTGAAAATTCTGATTTTTCAGCAAGTTTGAAAATTCAACAGATTTTTAAAACTTATTTACAGTTTGTCTTCTAGTACACTCTATCTTCCAGGCTTTGATTGTTGTAGAGGGAAAATTTTTAGGAAGTGTTATTTTTTTTATATCATTCCTCACAATATCAAATGGAGAAATTACATTTTCAATATTAGATCTTTTTACTTTATACATAGTATAGAAGAAACTGCCACCTGTCTTTTCATGTCATTAATTTTAGCAATTTGATCATTAAAATGTTACATAATTATAACCAGAATTTAAAAAGAATTCCGGGATCAGTCTACTTAGGAGAGACTGCAGGTGAAAGAGCTTTGGTTTGCATGCTTTAACTGATGTGTTGTGGTTCACATCTTCTGAAATAATTTCTATCCACAGATGACACCTTTACCTTGGCTCTTGTCTAAAATTAAGTAAAGATCTAGGGACTGAGTTGCCTGTGACACCATTCGTTACTTTCACATATGCATCTAAATTGAAGACAGATTATTTTCTCAAATGTTTGATTGGCCAGGTCGGCTTCCATTCTGTTTGTTCTCATCGCATTGGGCAAGCCATGTAGACATTTAAAGTTACTTCTTTGGTGTCGAAATGAGGAGGTGAAGACTGGGGAACCCCTTAAATTAACCTTCTGAATCTTGGATAGGACAGATTCTTAGGCCTTCCTCCCATTCATCTGGTCTTGTGTTTCTTACGGAGCTAGACATGCATCCCAAGAGGAAATGTATTCCCTCTCCAAAAGGATGGAGCAGAATTAGTGCTTAAATAATTTTTGTTGCAGCAATTCAACAATAAAAGGCATGAAGCCAAAATTTTTCAAATAGAATGGCTAGCACTGAATTCAGACACTGAATAATACTTCAAAACAAGACACGGTGATAGAGTTTGTACTGTATGTTCTTTGTGACCTGAATGTTGAAGGAAGTTATATATACTTATCTTACATTTACAATCACTTCATTTTTCTTTTCTAGTTGACCCATTCTCCAGACCTTTAAAAAATGTTTTAAGTGGATGTAAATTCCATTTTAATTAGACTCGCTCAATCTAATACTGCAACTAGCCTGAAATGGAAAAAAACATGCTTAATACAACCCAAATCAACCATATCCAGATAATTCCCCTGATCTTTGTAACAGTCCGTTCCCCACCTCCACAATTAAATGACCCTGCTAGTTTCAGATTCAACAAGACATTTAAGGTTCATTTTTAAAAAAAAATGATCATCTTTTACCGAATTTTTTTTTTTTTTTTTTTTTTTTTTTTTTTGCTATTTTATTTCTCTTTCTTCCTCTTGCCACACAGCTGTCACTGGTATAAGAGAAAGATT